>NC_057800.1:751910670-752076316 GCF_018294505.1 Triticum aestivum
TAGTAACACACATATTCATAATATTGAAGCCAAAAGATGCAGAGTTGATAATGATAGTGCAACTTATTTGTGGCACTGCCGTTTAGGTCATATCGGTGTAAAGCGCATGAAGAAACTCCATACTGATGGACTTTTGGAACCACTTGATTATGAATCACTTGGTACTTGCGAACCGTGCCTCATGGCCAAGATGACTAAAATACTGTTCTCCGGTACTATGGAGAGAGCAACAGATTTGTTGGAAATCATACATGTCCCGATGAATATTGAGGCTCGTGGCGGATATCGTTATTTTCTCACCTTCACAGATGACTTAAGCAGATATGGGTATATCTACTTAATGAAACATAAGTCTGAAACGTTTGAAAAGTTCAAAGAATTTCAGAGTGAAGCTGAAAATCATCGTAACAAGAAAATAAAATTTCTACGATCTGATCGTGGAGGAGAATATTTGAGTTACGAGTTTGGTGTACATTTGAAACAATGCGGAATAGTTTCGCAACTCACGCCACCCGGAACACCACAGCGCAATGGTGTGTCCGAACGTCGAAATCGTACTTTACTAGATATGGTGCGATCTATGATGTCTCTTACTGACTTACCGCTATCGTTTTGGGGATACGCTCTAGAGACGGCCGCATTCACGTTAAATAGGGCGCCATCAAAATCCGTTGAGACGACGCCTTATGAACTGTGGTTTGGCAAGAAACCAAAGTTGTCATTTCTGAAAGTTTGGGGCTGCGGTGCTTATGTGAAAAAGCTTCAACCTGATAAGCTCGAACCCAAATCGGAGAAATGTGTCTTCATAAGATAACCAAAGGAGACTATTGGATACACCTTCTATCACAGATCCGAAGGCAAGACTTTTGTTGCTAAGTTCGGAAACTTTCTAGAGAAGGAGTTTCTCTCGAAAGAAGTGAGTAGGAGGAAAGTAGAACTTGATGAGGTAACAGTACCTGCTCCCTTATTGAAAAGTAGTGCATCACAGAAAACTGTTTCTGTGACACCTACACCAGTGAGTGAGGAAGCTAATGATGATGATCATGAAACTTCAGAACAAGATACTACTGAACCTCGTAGATCAACCAGAGTAAGATCCGCACCAGAGTGGTACGGTAATCCTGTTCTGCAAGTCATGCTACTAGATCATGATGAACCTACGAACTATGAAGAAGCGATGGTGAGCCCAGATTCCGCAAAGTGGCTTGAAGCCATGAAATCTGAGATGGGATCCATGTATGAGAACAAAGTATGGACTTTGGTTGACTTGCCGGATGATCGGCAAGCAATTGAGAACAAATGGATCTTTAAGAAGAAGACTGATGCTGACGGTAATATTACTGTCTACAAAGCTCGACTTGCCGCAAAAGGTTTTCGGCAAGTTCAAGGGATTGACTACGATGAGACCTTCTCACCCGTAGCGATGCTTAAGTCTGTCCGAATCATGTTAGTAATTGCCGCATTTTATGATTATGAAATTTGGCAGATGGATGTCAAAACTGCATTCCTAAATGGATTTCTAGAAGAAGAGTTGTATATGATGCAACCAGAAGGTTTTGTCGATCCAAAGGGAGCTAACAAAGTGTGCAAGCTCCAGCGATCCATTTATGGACTGGTGCAAGCCTCTCGGAGTTGGAATAAACGCTTTGATAGTGTGGTCAAAGCATTTAGTTTTATACAAACTTTTGGAGAAGCCTGTATTTACAAGAAAGTGAGTGGAAGCTCTATAGCATTTCTGATATTATATGTAGATGACATATTACTAATTGG
This sequence comes from Triticum aestivum, assembly GCF_018294505.1. Lineage (NCBI taxonomy): Eukaryota > Viridiplantae > Streptophyta > Magnoliopsida > Poales > Poaceae > Triticum > Triticum aestivum. The sequence continues at coordinate 751,912,441 of NC_057800.1, forward strand.
AAATGATATAGAATTTCTGGATAGTATAAAGGGATACTTGAATAAGAGTTTTTCAATGAAAGACCTCGGTGAAGCTGCTTACATATTAGGTATTAAGATCTATAGAGATAGATCAAGACGCTTAATTGGACTTTCACAAAGCACATACCTTGACAAAGTTTTGAAGAAGTTCAAAATGGATCAAGCAAAGAAAGGGTTCTTGCCTGTGTTACAAGGTGTGAAGTTGAGTAAGACTCAATGCCCCACCACTGCAGAAGATAGAGAGAATATGAAAGATGTTCCCTATGCTTCAGCCATAGGCTCTATCATGTATGCAATGCTGTGTACTAGACCTGATGTGTGCCTTGCTATAAGTCTAGCAGGGAGGTACCAAAGTAATCCAGGAGTGGATCACTGGACAGCGGTCAAGAACATCCTGAAGTACCTGAAAAGGACTAAGGATATGTTTCTCGTATATGGAGGTGACAAAGAGCTCATCGTAAACGGTTACGTTGATGCAAGCTTTGACACTGATCCGGACGATTCTAAATCGCAAACCGGATACGTGTTTACATTAAACGGTGGAGCTGTCAGTTGGTGCAGTTCTAAACAGAGCATTGTAATGGGATCTACATGTGAAGCGGAGTACATAGCTGCTTCGGAAGCAGCAAATGAAGGAGTCTGGATGAAGGAGTTCATATCCGATCTAGTTGTCATACCTAGTGCATCGGGTCCAATGAATTTTTTTTGTGATAATACTGGTGCAATTGCCTTGGCAAAGGAATCCAGATTTCACAAGAGAACCAAGCACATCAAGAGACGCTTCAATTCCATCCGGGATCTAGTCCAGGTGGGATACATAGAGATTTGCAAGATACATACGGATTTGAATGTTGCAGACCCGTTGACTAAGCCTCTTCCACGAGCAAAACATGATCAGCACCAAGGCTCCATGGGTGTGAGAATCATTACTGTGTAATCTAGATTATTGACTCTAGTGCAAGTGGGAGACTGAAGGAAATATGCCCTAGAGGCAATAATAAAGTTATTATTTATTTCCTTATATCATGATAAATGTTTATTATTCATGCTAGAATTGTATTAACCGGAAACATAATACAAGTGTGAATACATAGACAAACAGAGTGTCACTAGTATGCCTCTACTTGACTAGCTCGTTAATCAAAGATGGTTATGTTTCCTAACCATGAACAAGGAGTTGTTATTTGATTAACGGGATCACATCATTAAGTGAATGATCTGATTGACATGACCCATTCCATTAGCTTAGCACCCGATCGTTTAGTATGTTGCTATTGCTTTCTTCATGACTTATACATGTTCCTATGACTATGAGATTATGTAACTACCGTGTGCCGGAGGAACACTTTGTGTGCTACCAAACGTCACAACGTAACTGGGTGATTATAAAGGAGCTCTACAGGTGTCTCCAAAGGTACATGTTGGGTTGGCGTATTTCGAGATTATGATTTGTCACTCCGATTGTCGGAGAGGTATCTCTGGGCCCTCTCGGTAATGCACATCACTTAAGCCTTGCAAGCATTGCAACTAATGAGTTACTTGCGGGATGATGTATTACAGAACGAGTAAAGAGACTTTCCGGTAACGAGATTGAACTAGGTATTGGAATACCGACGATCGAATCTCGGGCAAGTAACATACTGATGACAAAGGGAACAACGTATGTTGTTATGCGGTCTGACCGATAAAGATCTTCGTAGAATATGTAGGAGCCAATATGGGCATCCAGGTCCCGCTATTGGTTATTGACCGGAGACATGTCTCGGTCATGTCTACATTGTTCTCGAACACGTAGGGTCCGCACGCTTAAGGTTACGATGACAGTTATATTATGAGTTTATGCATTTTGATGTACCGAAGGTTGTTCGGAGTCCCGGATGTGATCACGGACATGATGAGGAGTCTCGAAATGGTCGAGACATAAAGATTGATATATTGGAAGCCTATGTTTGGATATCGGAAGTGTTCCGGGTGAAATCGGGATTTTACCGGAGTACCGGGAGGTTACCGGAATCCCCCGGGGAGCTAGATGGGCCTTATTGGGCCTTAGTGGAAAAGAGGAGAGGCAGCCCATAGTGGGCCGCGCGCCCCTCCCCTCCCTTGGTCCAAATTGCACAAGGAGAGGGGGTCGGCCCCTCTCTCTCTTTTCCCCCCTCCGCGAGTCCTATTCCAACTAGGATTGGGGGGGGGGGGAATCCTACTCCCAGAGGGAGTAGGACTCTCCTGGCGCGCCCTATGTGGCCGGCCGGCCTCCCCCCTTTGGTCCTTTATATACTAAGGCAGAGGCACCCCAGAGAAGCACAAGTTGATCCACGTGATCTTATTCTTAGCCGTGTGCGGCGCCCCCAGCCACCATAGTCCTCGATAATATTGTAGCGGTGCTTAGGCGAAGCCCTGCGGCAGTAGTACATCAAGATCGTCACCACGCCGTCGTGCTGAAGGAACTCTTCCCCGACACTTTGCTGGATCGGAGTCCGGGGATCGTCATCGAGCTGAACGTGTGCTAAAACTCGGAGGTGCCGTAGTTTCGATGCTTGATCGGTCGGGCCGTGAAGACGTACGACTACATCAACCAAACGCTTCCGTTGTCGATCTACCAAGGGTACGTAGATCACACTCTCCCCTCGTTGCTATGCATCACCATGATGTTGCGTGTGCGTAGGCAAATTTTTGAAATTACTACGTTCCCCAACAGTCCGTGCATTGCTACAACCACTACGGCCTCCCTGGCGTCCACCTCGTCCGCGGCCACCACCAGGGCCCGGTCTCGTACGCATAGCTCAAGATGCCCTTAGATCCTTGAACACCAACACAGATGGGGGGGGGGTGGATACCCATGCCATGCTCCTTGAACAAGTGGCCCAAGATGCCACAAATTGCACACCAATCAGGGAGTTTCTCATATTTCACCCTATAGATCTGCCTTCGTCCTTCCCGTATCATAGAGATTGCATTCTTCAATGGCTTAGTAATGTTGATCCTGACCCATACATGGTGGAAATTACCCGTGAAATCTTGCTATTGTGGTTCTGCAAATAGCACTTCACCCACCTTTGCCGCCAAAGATGGCACTAGGTGAGCATACAGGGGTGGTATATCATGAATTTGCACCGAAATCTCAATGGTGTCAAGCTGGACAGTTGAAGGTTTCGCCAAACCATCATAAGGCTTAAGAATAAAGGCGTCTCCTTTGAAGTGCCAAGGCCCATCTTGGGTTACTCTTTCCCAATCACCTAAGCATGAAAACTGGACCGTGTACAGGTTTTCTTATAAGGGCTTGAACTGGACCTCTTGGGCAAGATCCCATGCTGCTCTCATGTTCTTGAAGAACCAATATTGGCTATAGGTTTTGGAAGAGTGGACCCTCACGAGCGCAATCCATCGAGTCGCCTCTGGCGGCGCGTCCATGTCATCGAACACCACGTCGTTGAGATCCTCTTCACGCAGGCCAAGCTCCTCCATCAGTGTCGCCACATCGTCCATCTCCGGTAGTCCAGCCGTAGCAGATCCCAAAGCCCCGTCCGATGCCATCTTCTCTCGATCCCTAACCCGAGATCAATCGGGCCTTCTGTAGGAACCCTAAATTATCCCCCTCCCCACCACCGCCTGGACCAGCGAGCGCCAAGACGCCCCCTGTCGAGGATGGATGGTCGGGGATCGTGGCGGAGGCAGGGAATCACAGGTCTCAACGGCGGCGATGTAGATCGCCTCGAGAGGAAGGAGAAACCCTAACTTGAGGGGAAAAAGCCTGAAATCCCACTTTTTTTTAGTAATACACGATTTCTTTCTCTTTTGACAAGCAAGCAATCGATTGGGTTTTTAGCCCATTGGACTTTTGATCAGTTCGCATGGATTTTCAGATTTGGGATAAATAAATAAATCTCGTAGTTCATATAGGTAACAGATCAGAGAGTTCGGCGTACTGATTTGACATGCCACGTCAACATGCCACGTCGAGAATCCATGTTTGGGAACACACTCAAGGTGAAAATAGACCGGGATGCCCGAAATCGACGAGCAAGACAAGATCTATGTCGATCTCAGCTCCGCCGCCGCTGCTGCCTCGCCGCTGCAACCGGAGGGCTCCGATGAGCTTGTTTTAGCTAGTTTTAGGGTTTAACGGCGAGAAGAACTTGGCTATGCTATGTATAAATTGATGATGATGAGCTACGCTATGTAATTGAACTTTGCTATCGTGTATTCTGTTAAACGTTTTCCCGTGAATCATTTTTTCCAAATTTTATGGTTCGATTTAAGGGATTTGTTCTACCACAGCCGATTCCAGCTCTTACAATGTGTATTTGTTGGCCCATATCCCAGTATTAAGGGTCCGTGGGATAAAGGGTCTACTAGACTTGCTCTTAGGTGCGAAAGCAAGGGAGAGGTCCTCATTTTCGTAATCGGAGACTCAAAGCGCCATAGCCCACATGTCCGTGTGCAGTCTGGCCAGCTTGGGTTCCTCCGAACTCATTACATGGATGTAAAACTCGTAGACATGCTGGACAATGTCCCATTGGCACAGTAGAAGCCTCTGCTCTGACTGCAGCCAAAGGATGACGCATTTCCGGCACCGGCCGTAGGCGAAGACATGGAAATATTTGGTGTTGGCGTCACCATTAAGGATCCTACGCCAGTACTTCAAACCCTGCTCCTACGCCAGTACTCCTCCTCAACGCGACGGAGGCCCTCGACCATGTTAGTGGCCTTTGTTTGCCAGAATTGCCAGCCACTTATGGCGGAAAATACTGGAAAATTCTGGAATTTCGAACCGGGACTTTTCGAAGAAAAAAAAGGAGGGCTACGACAAATATGTTCCTCCCTAGAGGATAGGAGCAGCAGGATATGGTCAGAACCAATGCAGGTTTCCGCAGTCCGTGTACAAAGAGGAAAAGAATTTCCCAGTCGCATGTGACGAAAATGTGATCTAGCACCAAAAGTATCGGAGCCAGCTGCTTGTTGGTCGAGGTGAAACGAGTGCAGCTTCTAGACAGTTCCCTCAGTGCCATATTCACGATCGCACTGCTGAACATGGTCAGCCTTGGCCAGTTCACGTGGAGTTGCTCTTGTTCGCTCCTGAGGGGACCAAATTAAAGTCGCCTCCAATCACAAGGGATCGGGATGACACGGATGCCGCGTCCACCTTGGTTTGCAGATCGACCAGGAAATCTTGTGAGCACGAATGGTCGATCGGTTAATAGACATAAATGACCTCCTATTCACGCAAAGAGGAAGAATGCCGGATGTGAGCCAAGATGAAGAAGATGCCCGAATCCCATGACAGTACCTCAGAGCAAGCACGATTGAACCCTAACAGCATGCCACCCGAGTGACCCACCGCCGGGACTGAGTACCAAACAAAGCGCTCTAAGGTAAGGGGTCGATCGCCAGAAAGTCTGTATGCCTAAACTCTCTCTCAATCGTTTCTTGTATGCCTACAACGTCGATACTTTCCTGACATATGTAATCTCTAAGTTGTGTCCTTCTACCGCTGTGAACATATCCGCGAATGTTCCAAAACATGTACTCCGTATTTGATCTAGATAATGCGGTTACGAACTCGGACACCCTTGATGTCACCGCCTTTGACACACGCCTCGTCTTAGTACAAGGACGAGGGGAATTGACTGGGGCAGCCTCAACTACTGCCATCGGACGCCCCAGCTTCCAGCTGCTAAGGAGTAGCGCGCGAGGGCCGCCTACGCTAGTAGTACTCTTGCGTGAATGAGCGAAATCAACTCGCTGCCCGATTCCAATGCCTCAGTCACAATAATGGTACACCTATGTAATTGGTGTACGAAACTTACGTAAATCCATTCATCGCTAATTAAACCACCCCCCCCCCCCCCCCCCTCCCTGATTTTCAGGGTGGGCCTGTGCGTGCAAGTAATTACCAATAAAAAATGCCAGATCAGATAGTACGTAATATACGTAAAAAAGGTTACGTATGTGTAGCATTGCCCGCTCAGACACCATCCCACGATCGTCTAACACGTCTAACTTCAGGTGCGAATCCAAAAAAGAGTTAACAATGGTGTATCGGGGTGGGGCGTTACCTTTCAAGTCAAGGTTCTTCTGCACCGCAACTGCGCGCGCTGGAGGGAGGACATCTCACCCTTGCCACCCTTCGAGCAAGTTCTGGTGCGGACGGGTGTGGTAGCCACCACCTTACAGCGCTTGGCCTTGGAGATGTTCGCCTTTGCGTATGGCATCGGGATGTGCCGTGGCTGCACGCACAGAAGACACAGGACCAGTCGGGGCGTAGCCAGCGCACCTAGCCCAGCCATAGGAGGCACGCCAGAGGTACCCAGCTAGCGGCCCGCCATCTCCTTTCGCCCAAAGCCGCTCTGGATCTTGTTCAAGGCGCCGGACCTCAAGGAGGCGCGGGGCGAGACCAGCATGGGCTCCTCCAGAGGCAGGGACGAGTCAGAAGAAGCGGAACCCCGCTGACCCGCATGGAGAGAGCACACCCCAGGTTGGAATCGTACTGGTTCAGGTGCTGCGCAGCACCGGCCGGCGGTGCGGAGTTCACCACCATGCTAAATATTTTTTAACCTTACTGGATCCTTATGATGATCCTTGTAGGTAATGATGAAAGACCAATTTACAAACTATATGGTGAAGAAGGTGCTGGAGACTTGTGATGATCATCCGGAGAACACACTGAAGAAGTACACCTATGGGGCGCACGTAGAGAAGCTTGTCGCTGCTGGAGCTATGTTTTCTTGTTAGATTGTTTGCAGAGTCATGCATACACATGCCAGCATGAATACCGGCGTAACGGTTTGTCTTACTTACATATGCTAACAATATAGGTCTTGTTGTTGTGGACGCAGAGAAGCACCCGGGCTTCAACTGGCATGCACCGCCGCCTGAAGGGTGGAACTATGCAGTTGTACAGCTAACAGTGGCTAGGTTTGCGCGCGTGTCCCCCCCCCCCCAGTGGCTAGGTTTGCGCGCGTGTCCCCCCCCCCCCCCCCCCCCCCCCCCCCCCCCCCACCCAAACAACTGAAAAAACAATATAGACCGACTAGTAATGGTACCGCCATGAATAAGATACAAATCTTGGTTGCACTGGAGAGAGTGTACATTCTGTAGCTGAGGAAAGCAAGACTAATCTGAGAGACTAATCTGTAAAGAGGAGGAAGAGGGTGGAGTAATTTCAAACATGTTACTCTGCTCACTGTACAAATTTAGCACTAGAAAGAAGAGAGTGAGAAAGCTGTTAGCTGCCGTAAAAATGTCCGGGTTCAAAGTCACTGCGATGATGTTAGTTATCCTGTTGTGTGTCTCCTGTCGATAGAAACAAACCATGACAATGCCTTGCTGTTGTTGTTGATGTTGTAAGATAAAACTTTTCCTGCAGTTTAAGCTGAAGTTATTAGTATCAGCTTTGCTGAACCGTTGAACAGTCCCTTGTATTAATGGAGTGTGTCTGTCTGTAATCTAATCCAGGATGATGATATGTATGAGTTTATGTTTTTCTTGCATCAGTTCTTGTCAGTTTTTCTTTCACCATGTTTCCTGACTGCCGTTTTATGTTTACTGCTAAGCATGACTCAAATCTCTAGGATCTGAAATATACAAATACAATGCTTAGATTGTTGGCTAATTACAGTGGGTCAACGTTTACTTACTTACTTACTTATGAAGCCTTTTATCCCAAACAAGTTGGGGTAGGCTAGATATGGAACCCTTTCACGAGGGCTTCCTAGGAGGTCACCCATCCTAACGTTTGGTTAATTAAATTATGTAATTACTGTTTATTGCTTGATTTAAAACCATGTAAAGAAATGGGAATGTAGCTCGAACCATAGAATGCTTGCTTGTTTTAAAATAAGGGTAGGTTATGCATATAAAATTAAAATGTTCATCAGAACTTAAAAAAATTCTGGAAAAAATATTTTTTCTTTAATAGCGTGTTCATTCCAGGACAGAAAATATGTCTTGAAAGAAAGTAACTGGGTAAAATTATTTTATTTCTTCTAAGAAAAGGGCAAAAAAATTCGCCTCATCTCGTTAATTAAGAAGATGAAAGACAATGTTCGAAGATCGTTTGACCACAGAGTTCAGTGCCCCAAAAGTACGAACGTTACAAAACTAATCCAGGTGAGCTCAGTGCCCCATATATGACCGAGGAAGGAGCATTTTCTTCCAACGTAGAAAATGAGTGACAAGAACAAAGTAAAGTAGTAGCTAGCGCTAGCACTGAAGTTTAGTTCGCCTCATTCCATCTCACATGCCTCTATTAATTCTTCATTCGTCTTTGTGCCAAATGATAAAGTAAATGTGAATAATAATACTATAAAATACCACGTGATATACGTAGTAAGCTACCCAAACTTGATGATTAATGAAAAAAATAACTCATTAGTTATGATATTATTAAAGAGTATCAAGCAGGCATCCGTATAGAGAAATGAAAGGAGAGGAAAGAAATATTACCTAGGTGGATAATTGTACAGACATGACTGCAGAATCATTCCTCATCACATGATATCATCAACCTGGGCACCTAGGCGTATTTACAAATAAAATGGAACAAGAAAGAAGAGATGGGGGTTAATATACAATCAGGACATCACCACGTGGGTACTAATAATATACTGGAGTACCAAGAAGTGGTCGTTAGACGGATAAATACCTTCCGGTATTCCTGGATTCATAAAAACATGAATCTTCGGATGGTTGGGATGGGCTTGGTAGGTTTAATCTTGCTTCATGTATCTGCATGTAGTTAGATGTTTTAGATGTGGTCTGCTGTAGTTCCGAAGGTGTACGCGCGACGGGTACGAGGCCGGCTAGTCGTCAGTTTGGAGGCGCGCAAAGGAGGCGAGATGCTGCGGGGCCGTGCGATGCGGCGAGAGCTACGACATGCTGATGGTGCCGTGTGATACGGCGATGCCATGATAAGTGGCATGGCGTGACAATGCTGGAGCATGACAAGATATACGTCGAGCCGGTTGAGCAGGATGGTTCGATAGTGATAGGTGCATGCATGTAGCTTGCTTGGGCCAAGTAGTAGCCGGGTGAGTATGTTAGTTAGCTAGACCTGAGGTTGTTAGCTAGCTTGGGGCGTGTCTTATGCATCCTGGAGTGATTCTAGGAGTGAGAGAGAAGGTCATGCGTTAGTGGTTAGTGGAGTAGTCGCGTAAGTGGTGGCATGAAGTGCATGGCACGGGTACCTAAACCTTGTGTGTATATACTACTACTTTGAGTAATGGAAAGTAAAGGCCGAGAGGGCTAGAGGAAAATATGTAGCACATGTGTTCTCACCGGGAGAAGAAGCAAAGCCTTCCCTTTCCTTGGTGAAGTGTGTGTGTTTGTGTGTGTGTGTGTGTGTGTGTGTGTGTTTTCTGTCCCTGTGTATTCTTGAGAGAAGTAGAGAGAAACCAAAGAGGAGAGAGGGAAAGCATGAGAGGTAGAACAAAAAGAGGTGCTGTGAGAGGCGGCGCCAACAATTGGCATCAGAGCCTTGTCGATCCGCGGCAGCGATGGCGTTGGTGACAACGACGTGGAGGACTCCATGTGACGTGGAGGACGTCGGCGCGAGGTGGAGGCTGTTGGCGGCGCGATGTCGCTGGTGGCCGGTTTGCGGTGCGATACCTCAAGACGATGATGGTGTGGTGGTCGGCGTGGCGAGGACGTCATCCACGACAAGATGGTCCATGGTGACCGGCGCTGCGATGGCGTCGGCTGTGGCGTGACGGACTTCATGCGAGATGGAGGCCGACGGCGCAAGAAGGAGGATGGTGGCCATGCAGTGCCGCTATGTGAAGATGACGGTGCGGAGCTGCCAAAAGAAGAGTCGGTGCGATGCCGACGGTGGTGTGACCGCAGCCTCCGCTTGCTTGGCCTCCCGAACCATTACTCCACCACAACGCATATCAACACAGACATACTACCAAAATCGAAGGCCCTGCAGGCCCAAACCGAAGCCACAGTTACCATCCTCTTTCCCCACCCGCACGCCCAGACTGAAGCAAATTGTTTCCGCCTTCGGCAAAGCTTCTGGTTCAAACATTATTTGCGCTACTAACCCACAATTCAAGTGAAAGTCAACCATAAAGCGGAACCCATCTGCACTGATGACAAGCAGCGGTTGTGTTTGGTGGGTGCTCCTAATGCGGAGACGGCGAAGGGACAACAACCCCCCAATGATTTCCATGTCCTCCCTGCTGCACTTCCTTCACTTCCCAGAAGATTAACTCAGAGAGGTCCAAGATATGTGAGGGGTCTCTCTTTATCAACCCTCGCAGCGCAGAGAGTTGGATGGGCATCCAAGACATAAATATCCGGAGATGTACGGGAGTCACCCAAAGTTCTCCCAAGAGATCCATCAATTCAGGAGATGGTCCTTCTTTGCAAGCGTCACCAATACAAAGACTTTCGATGCAATGTAGGTTGCACAGAGACTTCACGAAACCTTCATACAAATCAAAACTACAATCCTTGAAGCAAATCTGAAGCTCCCTCAGCCTTACCAAATTGCCAAATGCGCCACTAATAAGAGGATCCAGGCGTATATAATACCCAGCCGGCCTCCTTCTCCTCCTTACCTCTTCATTCTTCCTCTCCTCCATCATCTCCTCCTCTCCACCTTCTCCATGGCGCCCTCCTCTTCCTCCTCCATGGCTCCTCCTCCTCCAAGGCTCCTCCTCCTCCCCTCCTCCAAGGGTCTTCTTCCTCCTCCCCTCCTCCATGGCTCATCCTCCTCCAAGACTACAAGCTCCAAGGCTCCTCCTCCTCGTCCCTTCCTCCATGTCTCTCCTCCACCCATGGCTCCTCCTCCCCCTCCCCTCCTCCATGGCGCCCTCCATCATCTCCTCTCCTCTCCTCCAATTTGGATTCAAAATTGGCTAGATGAACAGGACAAATAATTCGGAGAAAAAAATGAGCAAACAAATTGGCTAGATGAACGGGACAAATAATTCGGAAAACAAAACGAGGAGAAAAAACAAAAAAATTGTGATCCAGATCCAGATCCAGATTCAAAATTCAAAAAAAGTTAACCATGGCGCGTCTACAAAATGCGCCACTAATAAGGCCTTAGGAGGGGCGCATTTCAGAATGCGCCACCCCTAGGGACTTATTAGTGGCGCATTTCAGAAATGCACCACGCCTAAGATTCTTAGGGGTGGCGCATTCGAAATACGCCACCCCTAAGCCCTTATTAGTGGCTTGTAGTTAGTGGCGCATCCATAATGCGCCACTAAAGGCAAAAAAAGGGCGCCACTATAAGCCTGTTTCCTAGTAGTGTAAGTTGACGTGGTCCTGCACACAAAAGCAAATAACTTTGCTCCCAACGAGTCAGAAAGGTTGTCAATCTCTCCGGTCTTGTTGTTTACAAAGGATCAAACACAAGGGTAGAAATAGTAGTGGTGATTGCAACGGAAAGGAAATAAAAGCAGTAAATTGGAGCGGTGTAAACTATGGTGGAAATATGGACCGGGGTCCCATGATCTTCACTAGTGATGTATCTCTCCCAAAAGACGATAAATAACTATGCTGGATGAACAAATTACAGCTAGGCAATTGATAGAATTATAAACGCACCACAATGCTAATTATGCTACAAGAAAGCTAGAGGCTCAATCGTATGGGCATTACACGAAAACAAGTAGACCGTTTATTCATCAGCATCTACTCACTAATCATCCACCTTGAGATATCCATCCTGAATATATCACTGGTATTAAGTTGCGAGCCCCACCCAAAGTGTAAACTCAAAGCAACAGACAACTGCATTATCACTCTATGCTCAATGTAAGCAATCCTTGCAACCACAGTTACAAACACCGTTGTTTTCTCCCTGGTGGCAGCAACACATCTCCTAGTCTCATGTTTCTGTCACTCAAGCTAGACATCGGTGGGCATGAACCCACAATCAAGCATAACGCTCCCTCCTGGAGTTACAATCTACTACTTGGCCAAAGCAACAAACGTAACAGGGAACATGCAAGGATACCCAAGAACTAAATATAAAAGGTAAACCAAATATATACTCATCACAATCTGAACATAATCTCATAATCCATCGGATCCCAGCAAACATAGCATAGCAACACAGAAACTAATACAAAAATGCCTTGATCATGTAGGGTAGCTCACAAGGTCTAAGAATTGAGGCACAAGATTGGATAGAAGACATCACATAGCTACTGATCATGGACCCATGGTCCAAGGGGGACTACTCACGGCACATCCCGGCGGCTAGCATGGTGGTGGAGAGGTCTCCGGAGGTGAATCCTCCCTCCGGCAGGGTGCCGGGACAGCTTCTCCCGGCGATCCCGAGATCGGAATCGCTTCGGCGGCGAAACAGTAGACAAAACCGCTTAACGGGGCTCTCCTGGAGGGTTTCTGTATCGAGGGTGATATATAGGAGAAAGGGGGGCCCGAGGGGTGGCCCCACCTGACCAGGCGGCCTTGTGGCGCGGCCACCCCCCTGACCGCGCCAGGTAGGCGCCTGGCAAGGGGGTGGCCCCCCCTCCGGCTATCCTTCGGGCTTCTGGAGTCTTCTATTCTACTGAGTTTTTTATCTGATTTATCTGGAATTTTCCGAGCACTTTTATATTTGACATTTTTCTGCAATGCACGGACAACAGCAGACAGAAACTGGCACTAGGCACTGAGTTAATAAGTTAGTCCAAATAATGTTGTACTCCCTCCGTTTTTATTTACTTCGCATATTAGCTCTGGTCAAAGTCAAACTTTATAAACTTTGACAAAGTTTGTAGACAAAAATATTAACATATACAATAAGAAATCAACACAATTAGATTCATTATCAAATGTACTTCCACATAGTATAAATTTATTATGGTAAATATTTATATTTTCTTCTATAAACTTGGTCAAACTTTAGGAAGTTTGACTTCAGTCAACTCTAATATGCGAAGTAAATAAAAACGGAGAGAGTAAAATGTATGAAAGTGTAGCAAAACACATAGCAATATCACCAATGTGAGCATGGAACAAGCAGAAATTATAGATACATTTTGGGCGTATCAACATCCCCATGTAAATAGTTTTTTAATGTTTTAACTATTTTTCAAAATTTGCAATCATTTTAAAACTTTGTAAACATCTAAAAACAAGGAAAAATACAAAACATAAAAGGAAAGAAGAAAAAAACCTTACAAAAACCGGATTAGATCAAAATGAATTAACCGACGTAAGGAAATGCTAATTCTAGATGTGTTGGTCCGTTTGAGAACGGCCTTGTGCATTTTCTTGACATGTGAACAAAACATGCTAGATGGATTTGAGCAAGTTCTCATGGGCCAACATAACTATTGGACCAGATATGAGCGACGTCCCGCGTATGTAACAACGATGCGAGATGCGACAAATAGGATATCGGCACCAGCTCACCTGTCCACCGAAAACCCACACCTCACTCGTATGCATGCATTCTTCACCACTGTAACTAGACCTCTTGTTTTCTGTTTCATCGGTCCACACCATACCATCATGTTGTCTCTGGTGAAAAAATGGTTCATCCAATATTTTTGCCTTGGAGTTGATCGGCCTAGAAATCAAACAGCCACAACGTTTTACACAGTATCCAGGTCTGCCTGAGTGGCAAGCCAGCTTCATCAGTTTGGACAGCAGCCCCAAGTGCACATTTCTATTTCAGATGAGGGGAGAATGCAAAAGAGAAGAAAACACAAAAACATCATAGTTCCTAAGACATAGAATCCTTTGGAGATCAGGAGCTGACGGTGTTCCTCGACAGATGCATTCGCCGGTAGCACTACTGCCAAGCAATTAATCGCCCTATCGATCAATTTTAGCTTCATCGAAGTATGGTTAAGTTTGAAAATAGTACAGGTGCAAATGTCGTATCAGAGGGTATGAAGTGCAACGCCGCCCCAGTCCATATATATCACCTTTTCTTTCGCGGGGAAGCGGAGGTACTTTGTAGAGAGGCATCTTTGTCATCATCGTTTTGGTACTATGTGTAACGGACCAGTGATAAATTTGCTTCACTCTGAGTTCTTGCAAGAACAACCACGAGCATCATCTTCATGCAAACACCTTCACAAGAAATAATTTCTTAATAACAAACAAAACCGGCAACTCTTGTTAATGCATTATTACAAGGCCTACAGAATGAACTCCAAACTTCTGGGGAAGAATCATACGGGAGCCTAACATAATCTTCCTCAAGTCAATATTGATGCTGACCTCAGTTCCTTATTACATTGTGCTTACAAAGAAATTCTTGCAGGCCATTACAGGCACCCCTACTTCCCCTCCATCGATTCACCCATCAATTCGCAGTCCCCCACCACAATCCGCTTAGAGGGGAGAGCAAGAGGCAGAAAAAAATTTAGCTTGCTTCCATGGCTGGCGGCAGCGCGTAGATGTGATGGACGGGAAGGGGCTGCGCTTCATCTCAATCTGGCTCTCTACCTGATGCAGGGTAGCTGAGGCAGTCGGGTCCGCCCGTGCTCCATCCGCTCAATTCCTCCTCCCGGAGGAGCTTCCGCAACTTCATCTTGGGTTGTTTGTTCAGTTTAGAGAATGAGATTTTTTTTTTAGAAAAGGAGGATGTACCGCGGCCTCTGCTTCTGGACGATGCATGCAGTCATATTATTAATTATTCACAAAGACCATACAAGGTGATACATCAATAATGAAGCCACCATCTTGGCAACACCGTTGCTACTCCTATCCCCTTGATGAAGGCGTGCCGGATATCCGGGTCTAATACCAAGCAGACATCGCACCAAAGCCTAACATCTAAAGCCGGGTGTCGCATCCAAGCCACTACCTGGATTGGGTCCCACACCGATCTGGCACACTCCCAGTGAGCATCGCACGCTGCAAGGGCCGTCACCTCCATCATCCCTCGGTCCATCCTCAGAGCAGAACTGAAGCACCGACCTTGCAAGGCCCCTCTGTCATCAACGCCACCATGACGCCAGACAGCTTCCTCCTCTTGTGCGAGTCCATCTCCGCGCATCAGACGTCGAATCTCCACTGCGCCATGCCGCCGAGATCCGCCACCATCGATGTGTAAGATGAAGCACCGCTCCACCAAAGAAGCCGTCCTCTGGTCCCTCGAGCCCGTGTGCACCTCCAAAAATGACGCCCCATGGGGGAAACGACACCAGAGAGCCGCCGTCATCCGGTCTACTGATCTAGGGTTTCCCTGAAGGTAGTAGAGAGTGGCCTTGAACTTCTCCTCAGCGATGCCTTCGGGAAGGGAACGACGCGTACAGTGTCGCCATCGTCGCCATCATTTCCCCCAGAGGTAGTAGAGAATAGCCAATAGCAGGTTTTCACCCTGATCTAATCGAAGACCTCCATCTCTGGTGCAAGGGCCGCCGCCATCCTTTCCGGGATCTGGATGATCCAGGCCGCAGCTGCCAGATCTCAGCAAGGAGAAGTCCCCCCACCGTGACCCGCCGGCCGAGCAGGGGAGGCCGAGACCGCGCCCGCAGGACCAAATCCACGATGGATCCGTGACCGCGCCGCCGCCCCGAAGCCAACCCCTCGTGCAGCCGCCACGGCCTGGCCACCCGCTCGCGCCGCCGCACCCTCGCCGCATCAGGCAAGACTCCGCCGCGCCGCCGCATCACGCGCTACAGCCGCATGCCGGGAGGAGAAGAAGGGCCCCGCCGCTGCCGACGCGCACCGGGCTTCGCCCGGCGGCGCCTTCTGGCGGCGGCGAGGGGAAGGGGTGGTGTAGGAGACGGCCGCGGCGTGGGGGTTAGGGTTCCCCCGCCGCCGCCCGCGAGACCAGGGTTGGGGAGGTACGCCTCGTTTAGAGAATGAGATACAGTAAAAGACTATGTTTTGGCGTTTTGTTCATTCTTTTGTGTTTAGTCGATGCCTCCTGATCAGCTGTGGCCACACACAAGAATTTCGTTTTCAGGTTTTAGTTGATGTCTCCTTTTCAGTTTCAGTCCTTTATCCAAAATAAAATCAGTTTCAGTCTAAGCAATAACATAACTTGTTTCTGGTGGGAGCAGAACAGACAGAGTACACAACCTGCATGCTATTGTAATCTTGATCTTTTCTGTTAATTTAGCACTAAAATACTGTTTGTTTCTACAAGACAAAGTACACAACCTGTTTATTCTTTGCCATCTCTTATTGTTTCTGTTAATTTGTTGGTCTAGTCAGTGGTAACAAATTGTACTCCCAACAGTTGCAAAACAGCCAACAGTTTGGGAGTAAGATTTATTTTACTGAATTTTTGTTCTGAGTGCAAATTTTCTGACTGAATCAGTTTTGGTGTCTATGTTTGCACAGGTTAGCATTTGGTGTCTTGTGGTGATTAGCACAGGTTAGCAGTAGAAGGTTCGTGGCTTGCCACTTTGTATGTTTCTTCACGCAGGTTAGCATCACTCCATGCTCTGTTTCTTTAGTCTAAATAAGGAAATTGGTGGCTATAGATTGCCAACTCAAAAGTTCCCTGGATTTTTACTTTGTGTGCTAGAAATTGCTAATCTCCATGAATGAGCTAGTGTCAACATGATTGAGGCATGAAATTCAAATCCATTGCGTCGTCTTCCTGACCTTGTCCATCTCGAGGCATGAAATTCAAATCTATAGCTCCTCCATCTTGAGGCATGAAATTCAAATCTATATCTCCTCCATCTTGAGGCATGAAATTCAAATACATCTTGAGTTATCTGCAATCAATGTCAAAAGATGAATTTACATGAGTATACTTTGATTTCAGATAAATAAATAAAATACAGGGCTTCAAACATAGCTACAGTTAACTGTTTCTGAAAACCTGAATTTAACATTGTCTCTGAATTTACAAGTAAGGTAAACACAATTTGGTTAGCAGTAGGGTTTATGCCCTTGCTAGTCTCCCCAATCTGTGCATTTTCTGAAATTTACAGATTACAGCCCTGTTTACAGATTACAGCCCTGTTCTCCATCTATAGCCATCAAGCATTTATGTTTACAAGGTGCTGACCAGCATCAAGAATTTTTAGCAGTAAGAAAGTACAGATTTTGCATATAAGCAAGTTCACATTCTTAATTCACTTGCTCTGTTTACAACTGTTTACTTCCCCTATAAGTTCAGGTTTCTGAAACACAAATGGCTAACAGGACAAGCCTGCCTATCCATGGTGGCCACTCCATGTGCTGCTGGCCCAACACAAATGGCTCATAATGTTTGCTGGCACAGAGCAATCAAGATTCCAACTCGGTTGATATGCACCACTTATTTGAATTTACTTGTAGACTCTCTGATTTTCTTCCTTTTCATCAAAAATTTACTTGTAGATATCCGAATATTTTCGAGGGACAAGTATCCTTCTTTAGCTATTCTGCTTGTAACTGGAAATCTAAACCAATTTTACAAGTTTCGGCACAAGTACACAGTGCACTGCATCTGAAGATCACTTGCTGAATTCAACTTTTTTAGACAGTGTTTGGGGTTCAGACTACTCTTTTATGATTATATTATGTCACATAACTTTTGTTATATTTCAAAACATTAAATTATTTGTTAACCATTCACGTAGCAACACGCGGAGTATCATCTAGTTTCCACTATTTCTGTGTCCCAATCTCAATCAAGTTGGAGCTGCCTCCAGACAGGACAAGCAGAGGTTAGCGCCTTAATGCATCAATCAAGGAGGAATCTTATTTACCAAGTTTTCTAACACAGATGACATATTTTATGCGGGTCTCTAGGCCTCAACAGCCGGCCCTTGGCAGACTCATATGGAGAATGGTATATATCATATGATCGACACTAGTTGACCTTGAGATCGCTTAGTGCAGAACGCACGTTAGTTGCTTCTTTGCTTGTGCCAACAATAATTGGTCTAAAAAACTAGGGTTTGCTGCATTTCTCCTTTAACAGATACAAGAGGGCCTGGCCTCACAATGATTTCACCGTCTGATCTTGTCCTGTTTGGTCACTATACTTTAGTTTACTGATTTTATCTATCTATCAGACCATGCCGACTGACAACGCAAGTTTTCATCCCGGCTCTGACCACCCCGTAGGGTCTTTCATTTCCAGGTTGACAAGCAAGAAATCCTCCTTGATCACTTCCGGAACGCTTTGGCTCGCACAAACCGGCCTCTTGCGCCTTCGACTGGTCATCTATGGGTATCCCAAGTTCTGATCTCTCTGGCCTGGACATGCCATTCACCGAGGATGAGCTGAAAGTTGCTATTTCTAACCTGCTAGGAGGCAACGCCCCGGTCCCGACAGATTCAATGCTGATTTCTTCAAGAACTGATAAGACATTGTCAAAGGAGATCCCATGAAGCCCTGCCTCCAGACAGGACAACACTACCAGAAAATCGCTAGTTGCCGACAGCCACCCTCAGCATTGATGGAGGTAAGCCGTCGGCAAATAAAAGCCATCAACTTACCTCAATCTATGCCGACGGTGGCCGACGACATAGCTTTGGTCGTCGGCAACTGGCTCCCTGGCCGTGGACATAGCTTTAGCCGTCGGCATACAGTGCGACGTGGCCCCTGGACTATCGGTCGGCTAACACCATAGAGCTATGCTGACGGCCCTACCGTCGGCAATATTATTTTATTATTATTTTGATTTCATGTTTTTAAGATTTCCAATTTAAATTATGTATATTTAAATATATATAAATATTATATATCAATTTGGGGTAGAATTTTCCATAGATTATGAATATCCACTTTGTTTCAATCTTTTAATACCATAAAAATGCGACATAATGTACTTTTGTAAATAAGTCCTTATAGTTTGTTAAAATCAAATGTAATTCATACGTGCATGGATTTTGACAAATTTTATATGTTTTTGGATCAGAATCTTCCAATGATTCTGTTGCAATAACCGAGAGGCAATGACCGAATGGTTTGTGTTTATGCCGAAATGAGCATACCGGGAGGCAATCTTTGACATGACCGATGATAGCCCAGAAAGGAATCTTGCAAAAGTCTTGTTGGATTTATGATTAAATAACTACTTGTGTTCCTAGAAATGATTTTTAGAAAAAAAATAGCAAACTATCAAGCACATGTAGTTCAAATTATCCCCGTTCCAACTGAATCGATGAAAATTTGTCTTTTTGAGGAGAGGTGTATAAAAATGATTGGACATATAAACAGTAAGTCAATTGTTAATAAAGTATGGTCTAGTATTTTACAAAAATGGAGTGATTCAAATTTAGACCAAATAGTTGGTAGCTTCTTCACAAAAAACCCCTACTTTCGACACTCAGAAACTGAAAAATGGATTTTACGTGCAACGGAAATGAAAACTTTCTTCCGCAAACTTCTTGGCCATTCCAATATGCACAATTTTGTAAAATATGAGATCATTTGGGGAAACAATCCTTTGATACTAGCAATAACATCGGTCATTTGGTTTGAAAGCCATGAATCTTCATACTTGATAGCTAATTTTGAAAAGACTTTTTTTAAGATATTTGCCTTATTCCAAGTTTGTTATTTTATATGGTTACTAGGACATAAATTATGATTTAACACGGAGGTATTAGATTTTTTGATTTTTTGAATTGTTTATGCTGATTTCAAAATGCGATCGAAACGGGGGGCATGACCGGCGATAGCCCAGGTTGGAATCTTGCAAAACTCTTGTTGGGTCTATGACGAAATAACTACTTTTTTACCTAGAAATGATTTTTATAAAACATAAAGAGCAAACTATCAAGCACATGCAGTTCAAATTTGACCCCGTTCCAACTAAATCGATGGAAATTTGTCTTTTTGAGGAGTGGTGTATAAAAATGATTGGACATGTAAATGTTTAGTCAATTGTTAATAAAATATGGTCTAGTATTTTACAAAAGTGGAGTGGTTCAAATTTACACAAAATAGTTGGTAGCTTCTTCACAAAAAACCCCTACTTTCGACACTCGGAAACAGAAAAACAGATTTTTCGTGCAATGGAAATGAAAACTTTCTTCGGCAAAATTGGTAGCCATTCCAATATGCACACTTTTGCAAACTATGAGATCAATTGGGAAAACTATTCTTTGAAACTAGCAATAACATCGGTCATTTGGCTTGAAAGCCATGAATCTTCATACTCGATAGCTCATTTTGAGAAGACTTTTTTAAAGATATTTGTCTTATTCCAAGTTTGTTATTTTATATGTTTACTAGGACATAAATGATTATGCAACGCGGAGGTTTTACATTTTTTTTGAATTGTTTATATCAATTTCAAAATGCGGTCAAAACGGGGGGCATGGTTGGTGATAGCTAGAGGTGGAATCCTGTAAAACTCTTGGTGGATCTATGATGAAATGACTACTTTTGTACCTTGAAATGATTTTTAGAAAAAAATAAAAATAAAACTATCAAGCACACATAGTTCTAATTTGAGCCCGTTCCTACTAAATCAGTGGAAATTTCTCTTTTTGAGGAGAGGTGTAAAAAATCATTTGACATGCAAACATTTGGTCAATTGTTCATAAAATATCACCTATTAATTTTGAAAAATGGTATGTTTCAAATTCATATCAATTTTTTGATAGGTACTTTGCAAAAAGCCCCTACATTCGACACTTGGAAAATGAAAAATGGATTTTTCATGCAACGGAAATGAAAACTTTTTTCGGCAAATTTGTTGCCTATTCCAATATGCACACTTTTGCAAAATATGAGATCTTTTGGGAAAACTATCCTTTGAAACTAGCAATAACATCAGTCATTTGGCTTGAAAGTCATGAATCTTCATACTCGATAGCTCGTTTTGTGAAGACTTTTTAAAGATATTTTCCTTATTCAAAGTTTGTTATTTTATGTGGTTACTAGGACATAAATGATGATCAATGCGAAGGTTTTACATTTTTGTTTATTTTTTGAATTATTTATATCGACACAAAATGCAATCAAAATTGGGGGCATGGCTGGTGATAGCTAGGGGTGGAATCCCGCAAAACACTTGGTAGATCTATGATGAAATGACTACTTGTGTACCTAGAAATGATTTTTAGAAGAAAAAAAATAGAAAAACAAATATCAAGCATATGTAGTTCAAATTTGACCCGCTCCTATTAAATCGGTGGGAATTTCTCTTTTTGAGGAGAGCTGTATAAAAATCATTTGACATGCAAACATTTGGTCAATTGTTCATAAAATATGATCTAGTAATTTTAAAATATGGTATGGTTCAAATTCATATCAAAATTTTGATAGGTCCTTCACAAAATAGCCCTACTTAAGGCACTCGAAAAATAAAAAATGATTTTTTTGTGTAAGAAAAATGAAAAATTCCTTTGGAAAGCTTTTTGGCCACTGCAATATATGTACACATTTGCAAAAAATCTGTACAAAAAAATCTGTTTCCTTTGTCTAAGTGTCAATTTTTTTTCATTTCAAAAAATTGGAATGTATTAAGAAAATTGTGATATTTCAAGTTTACAATTTTTTGTGACAACTATTGCACATATAATGCCTCTGTGTAAAAGGATTTGATTTTTTTAATTTTTTTCATTTTCTTTGTTTATTTTTAAAGTGCCCAAAGAAGCACACAATTGACAGCCTTCTCATCGGTGGAAAATTTGTGCCTTGGATCGATGACATGGCGCAAATCCATCCATCCACATCTATCTCTCCCCCCACTATCATCCATCCACATGGCGCAAGTTTTTTGACACGGATGACATATTGTATGCAAGTCCCTAGGCCTCATTAGCCGGATCTTGGCAGACCCATGTGGATAATGTATATCATGTGCTAGACACTAGTTGACCTCGAGATCGCTTTGTGCATGTTAGTTGCTTCTTTTCTTGTGCCAACAATTATTGATCGAAAAACTGGGCTGTAAACATGGTAACATGGGGTGTGACATGGTGTTTGGTGAATTTCTCCTTTAACTGATGCAAGAGTGCCAGGCCTCACAATGATTTCACCCTTTGATCTGTCCTGTTTGGTCACTCTACCTCAGTTTAATGATTTTATTTATCTATCAGACTAGTCCATGGCCATTTGATTGGAAGCACCCACATCTTTCAATCCGCTAGCAAAAATTGATCGCGTGAGTCAATTTGCTTGTAGGATGTTGAATTAATTGTGATGAATTTCTTTGCTAACAACTTTCTCCCCAATCACTACTGAAAAAGCTCGTACACCAAGTACTGTGATATATTGAAAGGAACATCTTTTCTTGAAACCATAATACGAATAAAGACAAAGAACCATTTGCAACTAAAGTTGGCAGAAAAAGTACCGGTGCATACCTTGGCTTTGCGTGGGGCCACTTGCTCAGAGGTACATCAAGGGCTATATATATCCCAGACCGTCGGGAGCCATTTTTTTTTCGAAAAGGAGGAATACCCCCGGCCTCTGCATCTGGACGATGCATACGGCCACTTTATTGATTATAACACAAGACCTTACAAAGTCGTACAACAGTAAGTCTAAAGCCACCATCTTCGCAACCTCTGTCGCTACTCCTATCTAACTGATGAAGGGGCGCTGATGGTCTGGGCCTAATACCAAACAGACCTCGCAGCCAAACCTAACATCTGAGACCTGAGGTCCCAACCAGGACTCCTTCCGGGTATGGGCACCCACCAGTCCGGCGTGCTCTTCAACCAGGCCCCCTGCCGGGTATGAGGCCGCCGCAGCCACGTACCATTAATCCATCTTCAGAGCTGTACTATTGCATGAACCGTGCTAGGCCTCTCTGCCATCGACGCCCCCACGACGCCAGACAGCGCCGCCATCCTGCGCTCGTCCATCATCACACGCCCACCGGCGGGACCCCCGCTGCTCCATGCCGCTGAGACCCGCTGATGTCGACGTGCCAGATGCCACGCCGCTCCTCCTCTTGCCCCCTCCAGTCAACACTTGCTCCAAAACGATGCCCCCAGGAGGGAGAACGACGTCGAAACGTCGCCATCGTCCGATCCGGTAAATCCAGATCTAGGGTTTCCCACGGAACCTTTCGCGGTTGGCTGGAACGGAACCCTCCGCCGAACCGGTGATGTTGCCGCCGATCCGATCCCACCGCCGTGCAGCGCCCCCGATGGAGATCCTGAAGGCGAGGAGAGGGTCTCGATGTCGCCCACCAGAGGGAGAACGGCGCTGCGAGCGTCGCCAACATCGTGACCGGCACCGCCGGTCAAGGGTTTCCCCCGACCCAGAGCTCGCAACGCCATGCTCCACCAACCAGCCGAGCAGGACAAGCCCGCAGACCGGCCAGTAGAGGAGGAAAGCGAGCCGCCAACTCCAAGCCCGCCGCCGACTCGCCGCCCAGCACGGCAAAGACGGCGCACCGAGTGCTCCAGCAGTGGCCGCCGCCACCCGCAACGCCCGCAGCCCCCAGGGGGCCAGATCGGCCGCGCCAGATCAAACCCCCGCCGCCTCCGCCGCGGGGCCGCACCGCCTCCTCCCAGCAGCAAAGCTACCAGATCCGCACGTCTCCGCCGCCGGAGGCCCCGCCGGATCCAGATCCCCCACGAGCGGCGGCCCGCGCCGCCGAGACCCCGACCAGGAGAGGGAGGAGAGGTCCCCGCCGCTGCCAGCGCCGCACAGGCTTTGCCCGGCGGACGCCCTCCTGCAGCGGCGAGGAGGAGGGGTGAGCGAGGGCGGAGCCTTGCGCCGGCGGCGGAGGGGAATCTCCCGTGACGCGCTCGCGGGGCGCGTCGCGGGAGCCGAGATCTGTTGCGGTTACCCTCCCGTGACTGGCTCTTCCATCACAGCCGACCGTCGGGAGCCATAACAGCCATGGATCATCTCCTCTTTTTCTCATTCAAATCAGTCATGCATTCAAAATCCGCTTTCCTTCTGATCGTGGTGGCAGTTAGCACCACGGCCATGGTGCACGGCCACCCTGCCGCTAGCACTCCGGCGGGACGGTTATGGGAGCAGGCCCTCTCCGGCACGCCTATGCCGGAGGTTCTAGCTGATTTTGTTCAGAAAGGTAATCTTCTAACATGTTTAATTATATGTTTGGTATATAAATACCTAAAAGGTTTTCCTTATATATAATTACTAGCAAAAATACACGTATGTTGTGACAGAATTTACACCCTGGGACGTCTGTTCTAATATTAGGCTGCTCGGCTGTGCTAGCTTAACTTATCTGCAGCTGCAGTAACCAGGTGGCAGCAGCGACAGTACACATTCAGTTCAATAAGCACAGCCCAATAAGCCTATTCAGTTCAAGCGATCGAGCAAGCCATGATGTTCTGAGATGAGATTTCGTACTGTGATTGAGCATATAACCATCTAATTTTTTTTCGTAAAAACACTCCAAAAATTCAGTTTTAGCACAAGCTGAAAAAACCCAATAGGCCCGATCAACAAACTTCCTCCTTATATTTCTGCGCTTTTGCACTCCTCGTTCATCCATGGGTCGCTTGCACTTGCAGCGGTGCGGGGATAGTGGTTCAGGTACCTCTTTATCCGCCATGGACGACAGAGCACCGTGCATGACTTCCTGCTGCGCGCTCGATCTAGCAGCGTGACTGGTAGAAGAGGCTGTGCTGTACGTGGGCTACTTCAGACATCATCAGAGTTACAATATGACTGGCTCCTTGCTGCAAAGCTGCCGCTCTTAATTTTTTAAAGCTCGTGGTGCAAATTTAGGTTTTCATACAACTAATCTTGGAAATATTGGAGGATGGGTGGTGTTCTGCATGCTCCCAATTTTTTTATTTATTTTTTGGCAAGCTTCAGAAGCAGTTTTCTAGCACTCATTTTTCAAGTTCGGTTGGAAATGATCTAACTCGTGTGAGCATCGATCGTGAGTAACGGGACAATAAATAAGTTAGAACTGTAATCTCTAATTTATCATGTACTTCTTCCTCTATTCCAAACTGTAAGCAAGAATCTTAGAGATTCAAAGAATTTTAAGTTTGACAAAAATTATAAAGAAATCTACAAATATTTGTGACATCAAATAGGTATATTATGAAAATATAATTAATGAAGAATCTAATAATACTTAGTTGACATCATGAATGTTATTATCTTGTCATATAAATTTGGTCAAACTTGAGAAGCTTTGACTCTTCTAGATTCTTGGAATGACTTACAATTACTACTCTTAGTAAACTGACTAGAACTCTTATACTTTATAAACAAATTAGAACTGTAAAATTCAATTCATCATGTACTAGTACTCTTAGTAAAATCGGCTAGAACTTCTATACTATGGAGAGTGATGGGACACATCGGAAGAGAGTCTAATATGGACCAAAATTCAGAGGAATAAATTTTCGCCTTTTAATATTAGGGAACGTATCTGGTGCAAACCAACC
The DNA here is from genome assembly GCF_018294505.1 of Triticum aestivum. Taxonomy (NCBI): domain Eukaryota; kingdom Viridiplantae; phylum Streptophyta; class Magnoliopsida; order Poales; family Poaceae; genus Triticum; species Triticum aestivum. The sequence goes on from NC_057800.1 coordinate 751,937,680, forward strand.
TCTCCGTGCAACCGTGCAAACTTCTAATCGGGGCTACAGGATGTTGATCCAAGGGGGAATGGAAGGGCGATTCGCAAAAGTGTGATTAGGGGCCGGCGGTTAAGTGTAAAATTACGTAATCCCCACGCCCCCTTGGATCAACATCCTATGGCCCAGATTAGAAGTTTGCATGGTTGCGAGGAGAGGTTAGTTTTGTTGCTTTAATATTATGTATGTATATATAGAGTATGCATGGATATAAACATTGACTTTTGTGTTCTGGTGCAGGAATCGATCTGTCACCGCTTGTGGAGCACTACTCTGCACAACCCAGTATCGGCATGTGCACACTTTTCAACACTATCTGCGACGCGCGAACAGTGGCGGAGACCGGCATCTTCTTCCACGAGGCCGAGCTACATCCGGGCAGCACCATGACCCTGTCTTTCCCAGTGGAGGCGGAGACAGCCATCCTCCCGCACGACATCGCCGGCAAGGTCCCCTTCAAGAACCTAAGCGACGTCCTCTCCATGTTCCACATCTCACCAGGCTCCGCTGAGGCGGCGCAAGTGGAGGACACCCTGCGCAAGTGCCAGCAGCCGCCAATTGCCGGTGAGATGAAAGCCTGCACCATATCGCTAGAGAGCACTGTAAAGGCCGCCATGGAGATGCTCGGCACCACCATCCAACAAGGTGGTGGTGGTGGTGATGTGTGGGCGGCCACGTCGACGCTCCCCCGCGGTGGCCTGTTACCACGCCGGGAGTACATTGTCGAGGAGGTCACCAAGCTAGAGGACACTGGCTACGTGGCCTGCCACAAGGTGCCGTTCCCATACGCCGTCTTCCATTGTCACATCGCGCATACGGGGTGTATAGGTTACAAGGTCACCCTCCACGGCCGCGGCGACGACGATGGCCCGGTGGTTTCCTTGCTGGCGTTCTGCCATTTCGACACCTCCCGCTGGAATCCGGCACACCCGGCGTTCCAGATACTGAAGACCCACCCTGGTGCGAGTACCTCGGTGTGCCACTTCATGTCGTATGGCAATCTCGGGTTCGTCAAGAAGGCACGCACAGCCTAGCTTGCCACTGCATCTTTCGTTGCGCGCTACATATGCCAGTGTCGTGCTCTAGATATCAACGTGGCGCTCTTTTTTCATATATGCACCGTAAATGTGTAAACGTGGGCATATGCATCCGTTCTAGTAGCTCCGACGGCGTCTTCTATATATAGAACAAGAATAAGAATGGCGCCATATATAGTTCTAGCTTTGGCATCAGAAGAAAATATAAGGGTGTAGCAATGGTACGGTGTGTGTCCAGGTTTGTTTGGATGGAAGTTATATGTAAGTACATGTCGCTAGTGTTGGTGAGTGGGGGCTCCGATTCTACATATTGCTAGCTAGTGCTGGTACATGTCATTGATACTACTGTATGAAACTTGTGTGGTTGGTCCTGTGTGGCCTAGCTAGCGTCGGGCATACTATTTTATCGTGTTATGTGTATGAATAAATATGTTTAAGTATGTATAGTAGACACACACACACACACACACACATATATATTTATATATAATTTATTCTAAAATCGATTGTAAAATATTCTACAATGGATTCACTCCTATAAGGCAACTTCCATGGAAAAAAAAAACTGAACATGAAAAAATTACCCACCCCATGTCCCACTCCCATCCTAGCTCTCTCTCCCCTCCCCGATCCCATACTTCACCACAACCGACTGTCATGGCCTCCTCCTCATCCCAGCGCCGCCCCCCTCCACAGGCCTCCTCCCGCGCTAGCGGCCGGCCTCCTCCTCCTCGCGTCGCCCCCCTCAACGGCCCCTTCACGGCCTCCTCCCCGCGCCAGTTGCTGGCCGCCACGGCCTCTCCTCCCCACGCCGCCCCCTCCATGGCCTCCTCGATGGCCTCCTCCCCAGGTCAACGGCCGGCCGCCACGGCCTCCTGCTCCCCGCGCCGTTCCCCTCCACGGCCTCCTCCTCGCGCCAGTTGCCGGCCGCCACGGCCTCCTCCCCGCGCCAGTTGCCGGCCGCCACGGCCTCTCCTCCCCGCGCGCCCCATCCATGGCCTCCTCGCTGGAATCCTCCCCGGGCCAGCGGCCCGCCGCCACGGCCTCCTCCTCCCCGCGTCGGCCCTCTCCACGGCCTCCTTCCCACGCTAGTTGCCGGCTGCCATGGAGTACTCCCCGCGCCGCCCCCTCCTCGATGGACTCCTCGCCTTCCTCCTCCCCGGGTCAGCGGCCGGCCGCCACGGCCTCTCGTCCCCGCGACGCCCCCCTCCATGGCCTCCTCCCTGACCGAAGACTCAAATAACCCTCAAGTTTTATGTGGGAGTGCCTAAAAATGCAAAGCATTTGATGGGATAGGCTCCACATTTTTCCTAAGCCCTTTGGTATTTTTTCATAACCCATTTTGTCTTCAGTGGATTAAAATAAAACAGAAATCAGTAAATAGAAAAGAGGCCAGAGGCCTTACCTGGCTACTGGGCCGCACTGGCCCAGCCCACGCTCACCTGCTCCTCGTCCTTATTCTCCCCCGTGTCGCCTCGCCCGCGGCTGAGTGCGGCCGCGCCGGCCACCGCTCGCCACGCCAACGGGAGCAGGTGGGCGAGGTGATAAGCCTCGCCTCTATCCGTCTCTCCTGGCTGCCCTCCTCCATTTCCCCCTCTCTCCCTAGCTCGTTCGCCTCTCCTTTCCTCTCTGCCACCGCAACCGAGCGCCACCGCCGCCTCTGCTCCGTCGACCCCGCGCTCTCCGGCGTTCCCGTGACCCACCACCATGTCTGTGAGGCGTGCCGTGCGCGACCACGTCGCCTACGTCTACTAACCGAGGTCGGGGAGCACTACTCCGACCCCGACGAGCTTCCCCCTTCTTCTGCATCTCCGGCACAACCCCGACGAACTCGAGCCCGTCTGCAGCTACTAAACTATTGACGGCAACTGTGCACCTCAACGTGAGCCCCTTCCTCCTCCCTCCTCTCTCCTGTCACCGCTAGTTGCCTGTAGGCGTCGTTCCCTTCGCGCCCGAGCTCGGCGCCGCGCGAGCTCATCGCCGGCCACGTCCCGATGACCTTACGTCCGCGCGAATGTGTCCATCGTGTTCGCCCGCGCGGGTAGACGCCATAGAAGCTCAGCACTGCTCGTCTTGCTCGTTGTGGCGCCATTTGTGAACTTGCCGTGCTTCGGGCCTCCGTCGTTCATGTCGTCGGTGACGTTTCCGACCACCTCAGCCCGCGAGGTTGCCGCGGTTGGATGCGGCTCAACCTCTGCTCCCCGAACGCGCCCAAGCGCGATGCGAATGGAGCCAACTACGCGCTTCCTGACCGTCTCCGGCGAGAACGACGCCGCGGTTAGCTCGCCGGAGCGATTTCGGCGGCCGCGCCGACCTGGCTGGCGGTGGGGCCCACCCATGTGAGGCTGCCAGTGGGCCCCAGTGTCTCACTTGACCGCGTTGACTGTGGGTGTCCGGGACTAGGGTGTCCTCGGGCGTCTGGTCTATTGATGTGGGCCGGACTGATGGGTCGTCAACATACAAGACAGAAGATTATCTCTCATGTCCGGTGGGGACTCTCACATGCGTGGATGGCAAGTATAAGTGTCCGGATATTTTACTCCTTTATGTAAAACTGACTTTGTACAATCCTAAGCCCCTCCGGTGTCTATATGAACCGGAGAGTTAGATCGGAGGCAGGATCACAACAACATTGCTAGGCTAGCTATGTAGGGTTAGCCGAATCGATCTCGAGGTAGATCAATTCTTGTAACCCCTATACCCTCAAATATAATCAAGCAGGAGTAGGGTTTTAACTCCATTAAGAGGGCCCGAACCTGGGTAAATACTGTGTCCCCTATCCATTGTTACCATTGATCTTTAGATGCACAACTTGGCCCCCCTATCTGAGATCTACCGGTTTTGACACCGACATTGGTGCTTTCATTGAGACCTATGATGTATCGTCGACAGCAGGATCGATGGCTCACCTTTTCACCAACGATGACGTTGTGTCCAGGGAGAGCTTTCTTTCTGGATAGGTTTTCATGTTCGGTGGCTTTGTGCTTCGAGCCAACTCGATCGGCCGCCTTGAGCAAGTCTGACACTTATGCCCCCGGCCACCAGATTATGTTTGGAAACCTGAATTATTTTGCTGACATCCGAGCAGACCTATTATTCGACGGGTTCGCGGCCTCGGCCGCCACCCTGTGTCCCCTCCAAGATGGCTCTTCGGATCCCCTGTCAGATCCCATCCAGGGGTCAACACCCACCTCAGCCTTAGATCCGGCGCATGTCTCATTGTCCAAAGATGGGAGCATAAGCCCCGCCGGACTTCTTCCCCTTACCAAAGACCCAGAAGCAGGCTTAGACCTGGCTCTGGGAAACCGTTCCGAACTGCCGAGGTCTGCACTTAGCGTGTCCGATCAGGCGCTCCATGCCGAACATAGCATGGCAAACCCACGATTTCCGGTCCCACTCCCACTCTTAGATGAAGTGTTGGGTTTGATGCAGTCTATCGCCATCACGGAGGCTTTACCTCCGAACTGCACCCAACTCGGACTAGGGGCTGAGAGAGGGGAATTTTACACCCCGCCCACTACCCACTTGATAACCACTGCCGATGACTTAACCGCCATGCTAGATTATGTGTCCGAAGACATCGACGGCATGGACGATGATGTCGACGCTGAACCAAGCCAAGTCCCACCCTTCACAGGGTGTTGGACGGCCACCTCAACCTATGACGTGTACATGGTGGACATGCCGAAGAACGACGAGGATAACCCGAGCCCGGATGAGGACAAACCCGTCGATAAACCACCAAAGCGCCGACGTCAGCGGCGCCTCTCAAGATCACGCCAGGGAAAGGATAGCAATACCGGCACCGGAGATAATGAGACTCCAAGCGATGCCGAAGATCCTGAATACCCCGTCGAGCCCACGTCCGAACAGGATGAAAGGGAAGAGGGTGAATACAGCTCCAGACACACTGATAATGAAGATGCGGAGGACAGCAACTACATGCCGAAATCCGAAGAGGAGGTTAGCCTTGGTGACGAAGACTTCATTGTCCTAGAAGAACCCCTCGACCAAGAACGCTTTAAGCGACGACTCATTGCTACAGCCCGGAGCCTAAAGAAGAAGAAGCAGCAGCCCAAAGAAGAGCAAGACACGCTGAATGAGAGGTGGACTAAGGTCCTGGTTATTGAGGAATACGGCCAGGAGCGACCTGTCAAAAGTTACCCTAGGCGCAAGCTGCTGCCTCAATTCGATGACGAAGTCCTTGAACCAATACCGTCGAAATACAATCAGGTAGATCAACCAGACCAACCACCACATGGACGGGATAAAGCGGCATATCAAGCCGAACACCAAACCGCACTCCCTCGCCGAAGAGGCAGGGAGACTGCAGCCGTGGGATATACATACGACTTGCAACGTGACATAGTCAGACCAGATCTATCACGGATCAAGGGTGCGTGCCCAGTGCGACATAATGGCCATGAAGCCCGGCGTGACGGCCGTTACTATGTTCGGGATCAGTACAGAACTCAGATGTCAGACGATCTCCGCCACGACATTGTGAGATACGGAGGGGCCCGAACACCCCCTGTGCTTCGCTGATGAGGTTATGGAACATCAGTTTTCGGAAGGGTTTAAACCCGTAAACATCGAACCATACGATGGAACGACGGATCCGGCCGTCTGGATTGAAGATTTCCTTCTCCACATTCATATGGCTCAAGTAGATGATCTCCACACCATTAAATATCTTCCTCTAAAGCTAAAAGGACCAGCACGGCAGTGGCTAAATAGCCTCCCAGAAAACTCCATTGGAACCTGGAAAGACTTGGAAGATGATTTTAGGGCTAACTTTCAGGGCACTTATGTCTGGCCACCGGATGCTGACGACTTGAGTCACATAATTCAGCAGCCAGGCGAATCAGCTCACAAGCTTTGGAATCGGTTCTTAACTAAAAGACTGTCCGGATGCCGAAGCCTTAGCGGCCTTTAAGCACAGCCTCCGTGACGAATGGCTCGCCCGGCACCTTGGGCAGGAAAAGCCGAAGACCATGGCATCCTTAACGGCACTTATGACCCGCTTCTGTGCGAGCGAAGACAGCTGGTTGGCTCGTAGAATCAATAGTTCAGGTGACCCTGACACCTCCAAGGTGCGGGACGGCAACGGTAAACCTGGCCGCAATAAAAACAAACGTCGTAATAACAACAATGACGACGACGCAGATGATACGGCAGTCAATGCCGGATTCAGCGGTCCCAAGTCCGGTCAGCGGAAGAAACCTTTCAAAGGCAACAAAATGGGCCATCCAACTTAGATAAAATCCTTGAGAGGCCCTGTCAGATTCATGGCACACCCGATAAGCCCGCAAATCATACCAACAGGAACTATTGGGTTTTCAAACAGGCATGTAAGTTAAATACCGAACACAAGGGAAAAGGGCCTCCAAGCGAAGACGATGACGAGCCCCTTTAGCCGAATACCTGGGGTAAGAAGCAGTTATCCCCGAGGTGAAGAAAGTGAAAGAATGACAAAATGTCACAGATGTGTCTTTTTTTGTAGTGCAAATAACTGCCAGAGGGGCCACGAGGTGGGCACAACCCACCTGGGTGCGGCAGGGAGCCTAGGCGCGCCCTGGTTGGTTGTGCCCTCCTCGGCCCACCTCCGGTGCCCATCTTCTGGTATATAAGTCATTTTGACCTAAAAAATATCAGGAGAGGACTTTAGGGATGAAGCGCCGCCATCTCGAGGCGAAACTTGTGCAGGAGCACTTTTACCCTTCGGCGGAGCGATTCCGCCGGGGGAACTTCCCTCCCGGAGGGTGAAATCATCATCATCATCCTCACCAACAACTCTCCAATTTTGGGTAGGGCAATCTCCATCAACATCTTCAACAACACCATCTCCTCTCAAACCCTAGTTCATATCTTGTGTTCAACTTGTATCAGAACCTTAGATTGGTGCTTATGGGTGAATAGTAGTGTTGATTACATGTAGTAGTTGATTTCTATATGGGTTATTTGCACTAGTAGAAAACAGGGCTTTGGTCACAGGGCAGTATTCACATTAGTCCCGGTTCAGTCACGAACCGGGACTAATATGAGCATTGGTCCCGGTTCACCTAGCCCTTTAGTCCCGGTTTAAGACACGAACCGAGACTAAAGGGTGCGATGCCCTTTAGTCCCGGTTTGTGTCTCAAACTGTGACTAAAGATTAGACCCTTAGTCCCGGTTTGAGACACGAACCGGGACTAAAGGGTGATCGCACCCTTTAGTCCCGGTTCGTGTCTCAAACCGGGACTAAAGGTCCCATTTTCAAACTCTACCCCCTTGTGGATCGCCTTTTTTGTTTTGAAAAAATCAAAAGAAAATGATAGAAACTTCAAAAAATAAAATCCTTCGAGAGGTAGTTATATTACTACATCTACTAGTTAGGAAAATTTAAAAACTTAAATTTGGACATGTTTTGCAAAAAGTGCAGGGAAAACGTAATTGCATACGATGTCGGAAAAAATGTATAATATATCAAAATGTTCAGCACGAAAATCCGCATCCGATTTTAACAGCCAACGACCGGTTTGCAAATTTTTAGAATCCTCAAATTCTAAAAGGAAAAAAAGTTATGCTCAAATTTCAGTTTTTTTGTATTTTCGTTAAATCTGGTCAAACTATGGTCAAACTACTTATTCAAGAAGTATTAGTGTTACTAAATAATTATTCAAGAATATTAGTGTTACTAAATAATTATTTCAGTTTTTTGAATTTTGGTCAAATCTGGTCAAACTGTGGTCAAACAATTGTCAAACTACTTATTCAAGAAATATTAGTGTTACTAAATAATTATTTCAGGTTTTTTGAATTTTGGTCAAATCTAGTTAAACATTGGTCAAACTGTGGTCAAACTATGGTCAAACTACTTATTCAACAAATATTAGTGTTACTAAATAATTATTGTTTTTTAGAACAATAGTTTCAAACTCAAATAGTGAAATGTGTGACTTCATGCTCAAGCTAAATTCCTGAGGGTTAATAGGATTGACATCTTACTATTGTCCGAAAAACAACAAGTGCAGACTTGGAAACAAGGGAGAATAGAACCCGAAAGTTAAGCGTGCTCAGGCTGGAGTAGTGAGAGGATGGGTGACTGTCTGGGAAATTAGATGATTTGGAATGATGATGGGTGATTAGAGATTAGAGGTTAAAGTTAAATTGAGAAGTGATGAGGGGTGATTAGAGACTAGAGGTTAAAATATTTCAGAAATTTAAAAATAAAAAAATTCAAAAAAATTCAAATTTTTTTTCAAAAAAAATCAAAAAAATTTGCTTTAGTACCGGTTGGTGTTACCAGCCGGGACTAAAGGTGGACCTCCAGGCAGCGGCCACGTGGAGGGTGTTTAGTCCCAGTTCGTATAAGAACCGGGACTAAAGGGGAGGCTTTAGTAATGACCCTTTAGTCCCGGTTCCAGAACCGGGACTAAAGGCCCTTTATCTACTAGTGTTGGTGGAAGATTATATGTTAAGATCCATTATGCTATTTAATATCCCTCTGATCATGAGCTTGATTGTCATTTGTGAGTAGTTACTTTGGTTCTTGAGGTCATGGGAGAAATCTTGTTGCAAGTAATCATGTGAACTTGATATGTATGTATGTATGTATGTATGTATGTATGTAGTGATTCCCTTAGTGGTGTCATGTGAACGTCGACTACATGACACTTCATCATACTTGGGCCTAAGGAAATGCATTGTGGAGCAGTTATTAGATGATGGGTTGCGAGAGTGACAGAACTTTAAACCCTAGTTTATGTGCTACTTCGTCAGGGACTGACTTGGATCCAAATAATACTTTTCTCGTAGTTGCGGTTGCTTGCGAGGTGGTTAATCATAAGTAGGAGGTTTGTTTAAGTAAGAACATCACGTAAGCACCGGTTCATCCACATAAGGAAATTATCTCCATCTATTATTTTCAAAAATTGCACAGCCATATTTTTTCTTGTGGCTCCATTCACTACATGCTCCTAATAACTAAATTACTTGACAATTAGACCCTATGCACGTGGCTAATGTGGAAAAAAACATTATGCTTGCTACCATCTTTTATGTCAAAAAGTTTAATCTGTTTCACTCGTGTGCACAAATTAAGGTTGGTCCTTTACTTTCCTGCTGAAATTGGCGTACAAAATTGGTGTATCTTTTTTTTGAGAATCCAAAATTGGTGTAGCTCGTTAATGCAGATTAGGAACTGCTTTTTTTAGACAAATAGATTAGGAACTGCTGGCATCCATTGGTTAGCACGAATTGTAGTGGAGACTGAAAAAAAGTACATTTTTTTTCTGGGCTTCATCTTGTACTTGGCCCACCCAGCCAAAAAAACTTGTACTTGGCCCACAAATATCAAATTAGGCTGGAGGCAATACCTTTCATTAGCGCTTAACAATGAGATGAGCATAGCAATTTTTTTTTCTTTACTCCGACTCATCCCTTTTAGGCTGAAAACGTGTGCGATAAGAAGACATGCATATAGGTACTTCTTTCATGCATATCACAGCCGTTCTTTTTTACTATTTTCCTATTATTACATCTCAACCCTACGTTTTCTATTGTTTTAGTAATATAATAGATAGATTGCCCCACAATAATTGGTTTACCAATCATATATTATTTTTCTCAAGAGAAGCCTCTAGTAAAAACTATGGCCCCCGAGTCTATCTTTTATCATATATTAAAACCTAAAATACCTTGCAGCAATATTTTTATGTATTTTATTTTGTATTTTGTTCAATCTATCTATCAAAAACTGTACAAGTTATCTTGCTCGTAACTGTTGTGGGATTGACAACCCCTCTACGCGTTGGGTTGCAAGTATTTGTTGTTTGTGTGTGGGTGCCGTTTACATAGTGTTGCTTGATTCTCCTACTGGATTCATAAGCTTGGTTTCATAACCGAGGGAAATACTTATCTCTACTGTACTGCATCATTCTCCCCTCTTTGAGGAAATCCCAACGCAGCTCACAAATAGCAGAGACGTCCATTCTGAGTCATGTGGGCTATTTCAGTAGTCAAACGCTTCGTCCCAGCTCCCCTCTATCTCTCGTAGTTCCCTGAAAAACTAAGACAGAAAAAACGTTCTTAGAACGCGGGTTGTCGCCACAGCAACACCTCTGACATCTAGCAGCAGCTCGCCATCGCCTCTCGCTCCAACAGCACACTCTCCAACCAGCTACTTTGGCAGTCGTGGTCGTAGCATCCCTGCAAGCCGCCCCCTATATCCCATCTGCGACCTGCCACATCGACGGGTGGCATCCCAACATCTCTTCTATCTGTCACACCTCATAGCAATGTTGGTCCCAGCCCGGGGTGACCAAGGTGCCTATCCTATAACACATTGACCATAGTACTAGCATGCTGAGGTGTCATTCCCTGTTCGGGGTAACCATAGTTGCATTATCCCACCCCACCCCTCCCATTTTGTCGCCTGGCTGCCAACATCATATTGTAGCAACACATCAATCGTTACCTCACATAGTGGCTATGTCCAATTGCCAGAGGCAGTGTCCCATGCTTCGGTTCACAACTTTGAAGCCATAACCATTGTCGGTTATATATCCAGCGTATCTCGTAGTAGGGGTCCTAAGGCATCTTAGTGCGATGGTAACATGGACACAAGGTTTTACCCAGGTTCGGGCTCTCTCAAAGAGATAATACCCTACATCCTGCTTTTGATTATATTCATATGGAGGGATAGTACAGAGTACATGTATCTACCACGAGATTGTTCTAATGAATATAAGTTGGTCTATTGACTAGCCTGGCCTCGGTTTATATAACACACTGGAGGACTAGGGTTTTTAGGAGAGTCCTTGGCTTTAGCGCCATGTCTTGTGAAGTCTTCCGTGTATGCGGCATGGGCTGCCTAAAGTGGCCCATTAGTGAATCGCCATGGCGGTCCTCGCCCCGATCCAGCTGGTCGGGAGACGACGTGGTGAGTACCCCCTAGTCCAGGACACCGTCAACCATGAAGGGAAAGGTGGAGAAGGAGGCCGATGACGAGCATCGAGGAGCGACTCTACCAGAGAAACTTTCATGTTCATCATTGGGATCGCCAGCACTCTATTCATCATCCGAATCACCATCTCCATCAACATCTTTATCAGCACCATCTCATCTTTGAACCCTAGATCGTCCCTCTTGCTCAATCTTTGTGTCAAAGTTCATATTGGTACATGTGGTTATTTTATGTGTTGATTACACGCTTGTAGTTGATGGATAGGACAATTATTTGTGAAAGATTGTTATGTTCAGATTGTTCCTCATATATTCATAGCTACTAATCGTTATCCATATGATGTCTTGTGAGTTGATCCATTAGTTCTTGAGGACATGCGAAAAGTCTTATTGATAGTTGTCATGTGAAGTAGATTACCATGCAATGTTTTGATTATATGTCGTGTTGTTCTTCATCTAGTGGTGTTATGAGAACATCAATCACATGACACTTCACCATATTTGGGCCTAGGGGAAGGAATTGTGGAATCAGTTTGTTGATGATGGGTTGCTGGAGTGATAGTAAACCAAACCCCAGTTTAACAATTGTTCGGTGAGGGACTTTTTTGGATCCAATTGTTTAATGTTAAGTTAAATTTAGCTTGATTACTTCAAATGTAGGGAATGGTTTATCAAATGATAGGCCGACGATTCCACATGAATTTGATAAACTTCGAATGTAGTATAAAAAAACACGAACAAAACCCTTTAACGACGGTACGACATCACTTCCACCAATATGGTTGGTGGTCCTTATCACTATGTCGTCAAGCTACCCAAGTGACACATCACTTTTTTTCCAGATTAAGCATGGGCCCTTGCTTGGATCTGGTAAACTCTTCTTTCATTCATTGCTTATAAAGTACCAGCAGATTGTGCTTTGTGTACATCCCGGAACGACACCATCCATGAGGGGAATGCAAGGTGTTGACATGCAAGTTTTCATGTCATACACCATGCCCCAATCCCTACCTCTCCCACCTATCTAGTACACACAATCACCCTTGAGTCCCGGAACACCTTCCGCATATATCGACACTGCATTGTTCCTCCCAAAAAACACTGAGTGTCCCCTTATGTTGGCCACAACGTCCCAACATGGTTGGCGCTGGGGGTCATACCTCAGAACAAATACTTTGTCATGTTCTACAAGGTAACGACACCCTCCTGGAAGCTGCAAACTAACCATGCAGGCTGCATTCCTCCACATTTGGTATATGCTACCATCTCATAACACAAGGTTATTAGCACTAGTGAAAGTCGATATTGAATTATATGGCGGGGCGAATCTGGTGGCGGCGTCGGACAGTAGGTTGCTTCCCACATATGACAACAGTGTCTCAATAGTGGCTGGTGCGTTTAGATCTGCTCATGTCCTGTGTATCTTGATGATCCACTTGTTATGCACTACCTGATGTGCTAATGTGTGGCCCTCGTGGATGACAGTGTTCCCTGCGGCGGTGATGAGGCATGCGGAGCACGTGGACATCTCCAAACCGAGTGAGGCAGTAAACCATACCATATCTGTGGTAGAGCAGGTTGGCGATCTGGTCTTCCTCGGCGAGGCGGATGGGGTCGAGGACGGCCCACCTCCTGGCCCCAGCAGTAATGTAGGCAAGCCTATTGATGTCACATATCATGGCGGCGAGGAAGTCGTTAGTGGTGGGGTTGGGTACAAAGACCATCTTGGAGACGAGCGGCTGTCGTAGATCAGTGGGGGCAGGAGGATCTCGGCGGCCATGACTGGGTGGACAAGGTTGAGGAGACTATGACTGTCGTTGATGCAGACAGAGAGGGCAAGCCATCCGCCGCAACAACCAAGATAGGTCCTAACCGAGGAGATTGTGGTGAGCTTGAAGGAGCGGCATGCAGCAGGGCAGAGATTGCCATGAAGAGATGGGTTTGAGCCTGAAGGAGCGACACGTGAGGATCGAGGCTACAATGGTACGATGCTCTATGGCGGTGGTGATGCAGCGCTTGCCGTGGTCGTCGCTGTGGTCCACGAGCAGCGATGACAACGGCGGAGTTAGCGTGGAACGCCATGTCGTGCAAGTTCCCCGCGCACCCGCATAGCACTTGAGGTCGTCAAGTCCGTCGGCGATGCGGCAGACAAGCTCCGGCGGCAGGTGTGCCCAGGCCCGGCATGACAACATGGTGGTGCAAGAATTTTGGCGAGGTTGGGGAATTTCTTAATGAAAAACGAGGGGCTTTCAATCAGACAAAGATAGGAAGAAAGAAAGAAAGAAAGAAACATAGAAGTTGAGTGTCCTGGCCTATGATGGAAATCTTTTAAAGCGTCTGACTGAGCCACGGAAACATGCATGCAGAAATTGCAGTAGTAGCTGTATATATAATTTAATTAATGTTTTCAGAAGTCGTGATTTCCTTCCGCCAAATCAATATAGAATTTAATTAATGCTTTAAGAAATTACGCAAAATACTCAAATGTTTTTCCTTGGTAAATAGTGATTTCTTACTCTTTTTGTTGTTGTTTTTGGTAAGTCGTGATTCCTTGAAAATAGACATATACTCCATCGGTCCCACATTACCTGGCTCAGATTTTACTAAGTAAGGATGTATCTAGACACGTGTAAGTATTGGATACATTTGTATCTATAGAAATCTAGATCAACTAATTTGGAGCGAAGGTTGTACAAAATATTAATGTTGCTCAGAAATCACAGATTTGCTTCCAACAAACAACTAAAATATTTTTCCTATAGCACAAAAGTGGCATGGACACTTCAATTTTGGCCAACACTCAGTGTGTGAACACCGACACGCTCGGTCGTTGCAATGTGAGACTGCTACGTCTTCAACCTATCTATAATTTTTTATTGCTCCATGTTATTAGAGTATCAATCTTGGATGTTTTATATACATTTACAAGCAACTTTATATCATTTTTTCGGATTAACCTACTAACTTAGTGCCCAGTATCAATTGTTGTTTTTTCTTCTTTTTTGACTTTGCAGAATATGAGTACCAAACGAAGTCTGAATGTCATGATACTTTTTGGAGATTTTTATGGCAATAAGAGACCCTGGAAACTTCGGGGAGGATCGAGAAGACAAAGGAGTGGCCCAGTAGGCACCAGGGCGCGCAAGGGGCCTTGGGCGCGCCTGGTACATAGTGGGGCCCATGAGCCTCTATTTGACCTGACTCCGCCTCTATAAATACTCAAAAATCAGGAAACCTACCAGGGAGTCTACGAAATAATTTTTTCGCTGCCGCAAGCCTTTGTTCTTGAGAGATCCCATCCGGGGACCCTCTCTGGCACTCTGCCGGAGGGAGAAACAATCATGAAAGGGTTCTTCATCACCCTTGATGTCCCTTCGATGATGCATCAATAGTTTACCACGGACCTATGGATCCATAGTTAGTACCTAGATGGCTTCTTCCCTCGTTTTGATTCCCAATACAATGTTCTCCTTGGTGTTCTTGGAGATCTATTTGTCGTAATGACTTTTGGCGGTGTTTTTGCTGGGATCCGATGAATTGTGAATTTATGATCAGATCTATCCATGAATACTATTGAGTTTTCTCTAAACTCTTTTATGCATGATTAATAAAGCTTTGTATTTCTTCTCCGATTTATTGGTTTGGTTTGGCCAACTAAATTGATTTATCTTGCCATGGGAAGAGGTGCTTTGTAATGGGTTTGATCTTGAAGTGCTCCATCCTAATGACAAAAAGGGTAAAAAAATGGGGTTTATTCCTACATGTGTTTATCTAGTCTACATCAGGTCATGTTGCGTAATGCATTACTCTATTTTTCCAGGAACTTAATACACTAGATGCATGTTGGATAGCGGTCGATGTGTGGAGTAATAGTAGTAGATGCAGGCATTAGTCAATCTACTAATTTTGGATGTGATGCCTATGTATGATCATTGCCTTGGATATGAATATAATTATTTGTTTTTCAATCAATTGCCCAACAGTAATTTGTTTACCCACCATATGTTATTTTCTCGAGAGAAGCCTCTAGTTAAAATATGCCCCCAGGTCTATCTTTTATCATATATTAAAATTAAAAATACATTGTCGTAATTTCCTTTTATGTATTCTATTTTGTATTTTTGTTCAATCTATATATCAAATACTATACAATTTATCTTGCTCCTAACCATTGAGGGATTGACAATTCCTCTACCCGTTGGATTGCATGAATTTGTTGTTTGTGTGCAGGTGTTGTTTACATATTGTTGCTTGGTTCTCCTACTGGATTGATAAGCTTTGTTTCATAAAAGAGGGAAATACTTATCTCTACTGTACTGCATCATCCTCTCCTCTTTGAGGAAATCCCAATGCAGCTCACACGTAGCAGAGACGTCCATTCCGAGTCATGTCGCCTATTTCAATAGTCAAACGCTTCGTCCCAGCTCCCCTCCTCTATCTCCCGTAGGTCCCTAAAAAACTAAGAAAAAATAAAACATTGTTAAAACATGGGTTGTTGCCACGGAAACACCTTTCACATCAAGCAGCAGCTCACCATCCCCTCCCACTCCAACACCACACCCTCCAGCCAGCTACTATGGCGGTCATTGTCGTAGCATCCCTGCAAGCCAGCCCCCACATCCCATCTACAAGCTTCCGCATCGTCGAATGGCGTCCCAGCATCTCTTTTGTTGAGGTGTCATTCCCTGCCCAGGGTGACCATAGTTGCATTATCCCACCCCACCCCTCTCCCAATTTGCCGCTTGGCTGCCAACATCGTATTGCAGCAACACATCAGTCGGTACCTTGCATAGTGGCTATGGCCAATTGCCAGAGGCAGTGGACCATGCTTCAGTTCGCCATTTTGAAGCCATGACCATGAAGGGAGAGGTGGAGAAGGAGGCCGACGACGAGCATGGAGGAGTGACTCTACCGGAGAAACTTCCATGTTCATCATCGGTATCACCAACACTCTATTCATCATCAGGATCATCTTCTCCATCAACATATTCAGCAGCACCATCTGATCTTTGAACCCTAGATCATCCCTCTTGCTTAGTCTTTGTATCAAAGTTCATATTGGTACATGTGATTATATTATGTGTTGATTACATGTTCGTAGTTGATGCATAGGAGAATTATTTGTGAAAGATTGTTATGTCAGATTGTTCTTCATATATTCATACCTACTAATCATTATCCGCATGATGTCTTGTGAGTTGATCCATTAGTTCTTGAGGACACACGAAAAGTCTTAGTAGATACCATTCAATGTTTCTATTATATGTTGTGTTGTTATTGCTCTACTAGTGTTATGAGAACGTCGATTGCATGACACTTCACCATATTGAGGCCTAGGGGAAGGAATTGTGGAATCAGGTTGTTGATTGTGGGTTGCTGGAGTGATAGTATCCCAAACCCAATTTATCAATTGTTATGTGACGAGATGTTTTGGATCCATTTGTTTAAGGTTATTTTAAATTTATCTTGATTACTTCAAATGCAGGGAACGGTGATTCAAATGACAGGCTGATGATTCCACATGAATTAAACAAACTTCGAATGAAGGATAAAAACACACGAACAAAATCCTTTACCAACGGTACAACATCACTTCCACCAACGTGGTTGGTGGTCCTTATCACTATGTTGCCAAGCTGCCCCAGTGACAAATCACTTTCTTTCTAGATTAAGCTTGGGCCCTTGCTCGGGTCTGGTAAATTCTTATTTCATTCATCGCTTAGAAAGTACCAGCAGATTATGCTTTGTGGAGACCCAGGAATGACACCATCCATGAGGGGAATGCAAGGTGTTGACCTACCAGTTTTCATGTCAAAGACCATGCCCCAATCCCTACCTCTCCCACCGATCCAGTGCACACAATCACCCTTGAGTCCTGGAACACCTTCTGCATATATCGACACTGCTTTGTTCCTCCCAACAAACACTAAGTGTCCCCTTAAGTCGGTCAGAACGTCCCAACATGGTAGGCGTTGGGGGTCATACCTCAGAACAAATATTTTGTCATGTTCGATATGACAACGACCCACTCCCGACAGCTGCATACTAACTATGGAGGCTGCATTCCTCCAGATTTGGTATATGTAATAATCGCAGAACACAAGGTTATTAGCGCTAGTGAAAGTCGAGATTGAATTATATGGCGGGGCGAAACCGGTGACCAAGTCGAACAGTAAGTTGCTTCCCACAGATGAAAACAATGTCTCTATAGTGGTCGGCACTTTTAGATCTGGTGTCGTCCCGTGCATCTAGATGATCCGCTTGTTATGCACTATATGATGTGCTAATGTGTGGCCCTCCAGAATGACAGGTTCCCTATGGCGGCGCTACAGCAGGCGGAGCTTGTGGACATCTCCAAACCGAGTGAGGCAGTAGACCATACCATTTCTGTGGTAGAGGAGGTCAGTGATCTGGTCTCCATCGGTGTCAGGACTGGTTTTTTCGGGATATTAATTTCCCAAAAGCGGCCCTTGTGCTCACCAGCCCCAGGATTACTACTAGCTGTATGAGACACCAACTTGTTACAGAAACTCCAAGCAAAATACAAAATATGTAGTACAAGACCATTCTGGCCTATGGCTAAAACAATTGGTTTCTAGTGGTTGATGGCGAAAGCGGTTTGCGGATCATCAGCATCTATGGGACTCCATTTTCCACAGGAACAGCTGACCAGGATAACTCCTATCTTCGCGAGGCTGCTATCATCATTGCGTAGGTTCCGGGGCTGTCATCACAACGCTCCTCTCCACACAAGAAATCTGGCCAAGACAATAGCCAGGGACAAGCCAGTGAGTACTTTGAATGTACTCGCAAACATTAAGAACACGTGTATAATATAGCCACTAATAATCATGCTTTGAAATATTCTATGATTACTTCGTCAGTCATGAATGAAGCTCATGATGCATGCAAGCAGGTTAATCATGTCATATATGAATATGCAATCAGCGAGTAGAAATAGAATGCACCGATCGGGTGTCTGAAGCGACGCCTTGAAAGGATAACAATATAAAGTATGCCTCAGTCGGGCATCTAAGCGACACCACATAAAGGGCTTATAAGTAGATGAAATGACAAACATGCCACAGTCGGGCGTCTGAGCGACACCACATAAAGGGCTTATAAGTAAATGAAATGACAAACATGCCACAGTCGGGCGTCTGAGCGACACCGCATAAAGGGCTTATAAGCAAATGAAATGACAAGCATGCCACAGTCGGGCGTCTGAGCGATACCATATAAAGGGCTTATATAAGAATAATCACAGTGAATATCCAGGAGGTAGAACCGTCCCAGGGATACTCATAAATTTCAAATAATAAAAATGATTAGTCCACAATAATAATAATCATAATCATCATATGTCACAGATCATAACTAATGTTCTGGTTCAGTAGTTTTTCCTCCAAAGACCGACACTAAGACCGACACTTGACCCATCGCAGACTGTAGTCCTTAACCATGGACATTGCTATTCGAATAGGTATAATATCTCTGCAGAGGGTGCACTCTTTACCCACGAGTAACGGATTTCTTTAGTCCATCGGAACTAATTCCGTCTATGGTATTTTAGTCGAAAACACGCCTGACTTGCACACACTAGCTTAACTTTACTCTTGTCTGGAATCACCCACGACACCTGTTAAGCAAAACTCTATGTGGGGAGGCTACAACCTCGCGTAGCATGGGATCAAATTTCTATCGCGCGCTCTAAGGGGTGCCCCCTCTCGGTCCCAACCGGAAACACCCATGCCCCCGGACCTGGTGGCATGCCAACCGGATGCAGCCGGTATCTTCCACCATGGCCTCTCTATACGGTGTGTGCTAAGACAGGTGTTGACAACTTACTGAACCGTACCCCACCTACGGCAGGGACAAGTGGCAGCACGAAACAAGTATGGGGGTTACTGGAACAAGACTCGATCTACAGTCGACTCAGGAGGTTTAAGTATTTCATGCATGGTTAGCTCAAGAATTATATTTCACATCCATCAGACACCACCACCACTCATCATACCTCCCCCTGTCCCACCGGTCATAACCGTCTCGACGAGGGACAAGCTCGTGTCTACCCAAGACAGAGACTTTCCCGGATCCTTCCCGGTAGGCATGAGAGGCATATGAGGGTGATTGCTATCACAAGCATATCCATTTCCAACAGCAAGAATTTTCATTATGCACTCAAAGCGTATGATCACATCGTCACATAAAAATAACTAATGCTTCATGTCGAGGTGGTGTTACAACCGTATCAAACAACCCACGAAATATTATGCCAGGGTTCAGAATGCTTGCCTTCAAGTTGTGGAGAGGCAGGGTGCATTCCAAAACTTTTGAAAGTTTTCTCCTTCTTCAAACTCCTATTTTTGAAAATATTCAAATAACACATACTTTAAAAACAGTACAAAAAAGTTGTTTGGAAAATTTTGAAATAA
The DNA here is from genome assembly GCF_018294505.1 of Triticum aestivum. Lineage (NCBI taxonomy): Eukaryota > Viridiplantae > Streptophyta > Magnoliopsida > Poales > Poaceae > Triticum > Triticum aestivum. Next base: position 751,957,124 of record NC_057800.1, read on the forward strand.
ATATGAAAATAAACTAGACAATATTTGGGAAACAACTGAAAAAGAATAAAGTCATTTGTATTTATATTTAAAAAGTTATAGCCAGTCAAAGTTTAGTCAAATTCTGTTTTTAAAATAAAACAGAAAAAGGAAAACGTTTCAATACAGAATATGCTTTCTTAGCAGGGGATACGTACTCTGGGCTCCTGGTCAGGTTTGACCAGTCGCCCCCGCCTCCTTCTTCTTCTAGCCGAACAGAGGCGAGGCTCTGGCGATCAACGCCGGCGAGCGGTAGCTTCCCGCGGGCTCCGGAGGGTCGGGATGGATCCGCCACCCCGGGGCGGTCCTCCCGGTGGTCTCTAGGGTGGTGGGGGCGAAGGGATTCGCCAGCGGTGAGCCCTGCGGTGAAGGAAGCTTCGGGTGGGTTTGGGGCTCTGGGATGCTATGGCTCCTGACTGTGTTTGAGATGCTGGGCAGCTCCACAGGGTCAAGGGGAGTCGAGCGGTGGTGTTGGAAGGTGGGGGAGGCTCTGCTGGCGATGCATGGCACCGGAGCGCAATGGCGGCCGAGCTGGCCGGAGACGAGGAAGATGGCCTCCCGCCGTCGATTGCGGGTTGTACGAGTACCAGTGGGATGGTCTGAGGCTGCCTGCAGGCTTGGATGAGCTCGGGGGGGCCCTTATATAGCGTAGCCATGGCGGTTCCGCGGCCGTGGATAAGGTCGCCGGCGAACCGCCGCTCTGTAGCGGTCAGGGCGACGTGGTGGAGGCTAGATGGGTCGGGAGGGCGAGCGGATGAGGATGGAATGCTCACGAGGGCAGCTGGCTAGCAGAGGAGGCTCGGGTGGCGCTGTCCACGGCAGAGGTTGCTGTGGCCGCCCGCTAGCCGCCGTGGATGACCTGACGGCGGAGCTGTGGAGCTCTAGGGGCAGCTCTGCGACGCGGGAGGGGTCGGGGCGTCGACCAGGAGAGGAGAAGGGCCAGAACGAGCGCGGGGCATCGGCAGTGGGATGCGGCGGCTCGGTGCGCACGCGTGCAAAACGTGCGCTCTAGGCGCGCCCAGAGCATGCACGCCAAGCGTTTGGCGAAATGCCAGAGCATGCTAGGCGGCTTGGGTGGAGCTGGGGATTAGCAGGTCTAGGCTAGGGTCCCCTAGGAGATTAGTGGACATGTTGGTTTGCCCAGAGGTGCAAGGTCACAGTGCAAAGACAAAAATCATGTCAAAACTGGCCATGCACACCAGGTGTTTGACAAAATGCTAATGGCATCTAGGCAACTCTTGGGGTGGCCAAACTTTCCAAATCAGTGTCTCTTTAGATGAAGGAGAGGATGGCAAGGTCATTTGGACAAAACCAGAAACTTGTTAGTGCAAGCTTTGCAAAACTTCAGTTTTGGACAGAAAGAACAATGCCTCATTGCATGCACTTAAAATCCTCCAATGGGTCCACTCTCCTGGACTTAAAGGTTTTGTAGGATGGGCTATAATTAGGAAAAAGCTCATGGTTACTAGAGCAAGATAAATTAGGGTTGCAGTAGAGAACACCCAACTGGGCCAGAATGAAAATGAGGTTGATTCACTCAAATCTTTCAAAGAACATCAATGGGTTTTTGCATAGAGTTGAATAAAATACTCCTATTAACATCCCATAATTTTGGTGGAAATTTTAAAGAAATATTTAAATGGGTTGTAGTGCAAAATTGCCCACTGGACCAGATTTGAAAACTTGGTGTAGACCTCAAAATATCCAAAGAATGAAATATATTTTTGCATAGAAGTGATTTAAAAACATCACATGACATCTCCAAATTTTGGTTGGAATTTTAGATAAATATATCAAAAGGTTTCAGTGCAAATTGGGTCCTGAAACTTAAGAAAAATCATTTTAAGGAATAAGGCTCAGAAAGGAATAATTATGCAAATAAATCCACTGATAATAGAAATGTTTTTCTTGAGGGGAGAGACAAGTCCAATAATACATTTGGAAAGTTTTTCACTTGAGGTAAAAACACCATAATAATAAGGTAAAGAATGGCTTTGAAATCAAAAGAAAAATCCAGAAAATAAAGGTTTAAATTTCCTTGCAAAATTTTTAATCAAGAAATCAAGGGTAAAATTTTGGGGTGTCACAACACTACCCCCTTAAGAAAAATCTCATCCTCAAGATTTGTTAAAAGCTGTTTTAAGAAAATATGTGCAATAAAATGTGGCTACAATGAGAGGGCAATAAGTGGTGTAAAACCAGAGTGTGGAACACTGGCGCTGCATGGAAAAAATCTATGGTTAGGGGGAAAATGAGAGATTTATACGTTGGATACAGTAAATTTAGAATAAGTTCTAAATTTAAAATACGCTGGTCGAGCCCGAGAGCACAGTGCTCTCACTGGCTGACAGGTGGACTCGGGGTGTACTATCAGTCTCTTCTTCTTCCTCCGGTTCTCTCTTCTTCCTCTCTCCCGCGCGCTTTCCCGCGCTTTCTCCACCGGCGACGTTTAGCGCGTAGGGCATCTAGGCCGTACCGCGGTAGTGCGCGGCGTGCTAGCTGCCGGTGCAGCGTGCACTCACCTTGCGGGCCAGCGTGCTGTCAACACTGCTCGCGGATTCGCCTCAGAACACCGGTGATCGGGCGACGAGCGGCGCTGGTGGACTTCGCCCACCGTACACCGAGCTCGAGCTATAAAACGGCCGAGGTGCTTCTCTCTTCTTCCTCACACTTGGCCTCACTTCTCCTTCCCCTTCTTCCTCCTCCATTTCCGTTTACAGAAGCTGGAGACAAGGTTTTAATGGCGGAGGCGATGCCAGATTGGTACGTGATCCTGATGTGCGGAGGGCTGGCGGCATTGCTGGGGCTCTCCGTGCTACTGTGCTTGATGATCCTCGATGATCGAGGTGACGCTGCTGCTCGAGTGATGGCTCTTCGCAGCGGCGGTGAGCAGGAGGATTAGGTGCGGTGTCAGGTGCTAACCGCTGTTAGTGTGCTTGTGGGCAACTGTGTCCGAATAATTTACCCAGAAATTTCTCCTTTCGAGACTGTGGTGTGTTAGGGGGGTGATCAGTGAGATGCAACACGGTTACGTGGTTTTGCAAGCAGTGCATGTGTTCGAGTGGTTGTGGTTGTGAGTCTACTGCCGTGGTGCTGCGTGAATGAAATCTTTGTCGTGAGGAGATATATGTTGCAGTAACTCAGGGGAAGAGAAATCTCACTTTGGGATTTTTCGCGAGTGAAAATTAGTTAATCAAAAATTTACAGCAGCAAAACTACTCATAATAATTGAAACCAAATAATTGACTCGTCGCACAAACTCAAGGTACCACGCATAAGTTACAACACAAAAATAAATGTTGCAATAGTAAACATAGTAGTAACGTCTAGAATTAAAACGGCAACTGGACGGGGTCCCGAGAAAACATCTCTGGTACAGGGGTGCACTCTTCTTCTATCGGGGGAAGCGGATTGACCAGACGATGAATGTGTCTCTCCTGGTCGGGCCTTAGTGGTCTGCCGATGGCGATATGAGGATTTAAATCAGCGAGGCTTTGGAGATAACCCATTACTCACTGGGTCAAACGCTCCTCAGCGATGACATACTGGACAAGGTTGGCCAGTTCTGGGTCTCTCTCAATTCGTCCACCGGGAAAAGATGTCACTCCTCTGGGTGCTGCTCGATTCGGGAAGTAGTTATACCCTCGTTCGCTGGCATAAGGTACCGTGAATCGAAGGCGAACAAGTGCTTCATGTGCAGCAGCTTCTATGGCCATTTGCGGGGTTGGCATAGATTTCCCCAGGAAGGAGACTTCCGTGGGGTATTGGTTTGAGTTTACGGGAGGGATGTGTACTACTGCCGAATATTTTGAGGTGGATGAGGTGATCCTCGACTTGAGCAGCTCATACTGGGGTGGCTGGGTAGAACCCATGGTACTGCAGGTAAAGTCCCATAATATTTTAACAAAACTACCCGATGTTGCATCTGGGGTTCTCAGATAAATGCTAGGGCTCGGCATGGCAAGAAATGGTTGTGAGGGTTGCGCACAAGATGAGGGGTACTCGGCAAGATCACGAGGTGGCCCTTATATAGCAACTGGGCTGGGTTAATTACTGTGGGGAGGGGCACTAGTTTGCTGGTTCTGCTCTCATGAGGTCGGGGTCCAAGCCACAGATACACACATCTCACAAAAGTGACGTGTTACTGTACGCCCGGGATTAAAAATGCAACTGTACCTCCACATACAACTGCTATTTAAAATAGGGATGCACATGAAGACAACATTGTGGCGATACAAGATCACACAATTACAGGGTGTGGACATACTGAGACTCGGTACTATTCGAGTGACTTAGTCCACCTCGTTTATATCTAAGCGGACGTGCCTTGTGGATGTCGAGGCTTCTCCATTGGCCTCACCGTCGGGGTTAGCTGGAGGGGGTTGAGGAACTGTAGGGTCGGGGTAGCGATGATGACCATCGCGGGGATTGTTGGCCACAATCCCGTTGGAGTGTGTTCCCAAAAGGCGACAAAGCACTTCTGGGGTCATCAAAGCACCTTGGTTGATGGCTGGGGCTGACCTCAAGGTCTCGATCGATGGTCCGAACAGCACGACTGGGTTGTCGGCGTCGGGCTCATCTTCTCTTCTCGCTGGGGCTCGGCAGATCAGTTCTACACGAGCTGCGATCAGATCAAGGGTGATTTGATTGAACAGTCCCTCTAGTGCACTTACATAGCGCACCAGATGCAATAATGCAGGATCCGTCTCGTGATCTCTGTTGGCAACCTGGGGTGGCCTACCATACCCGTCACGGCTGGGGTAGTAGTAGAATGAGCGACAGTTAACTCTGGGCGACAAGTGCCGGAGTTGAACTATAGCTTCTCGAGCAGCTAGTTGGATGGCTTGTGGCTCAAAGGAAGTTGTCCTTCCGGTGAACCTGTAGGGGCGTTCTGGCGATAGACCCCTACCATAGATGTGCAGAGTGGCCCAAAATTGACGGCTCTCACCGCTCATGGACCCTTGGTACACAACATATTCTGGGGGCTCTTCTAATGCAAAGGCACGGCGGGTGAGGTTTGCTAGCACGGTCACAAAACCTCCAAGGTTGGTTGTTGTGGTCTCATCGTGAACAATGGGTCCTGACATTTTAGCTTTGTTTGGGGTTAGAGGTTGTGCTGGGCTGGGTTGAGGCTAGCGTGCCCTTTTATAGAAAAATGGGATGGAGTCTTCCTTCGCACGCTTCCGAAAAAGACTATTCAGGGGCCGGTCACTGGCGTGTGACCGACAGGCTAGGCTGATAGGTTGGGCACCGACTACCAAAAGGTATCAGGTCACTGTGAGGCTATCTTACACGAGAAGCTTGGCCGGGGTTTGGTTAAGGTCTGATGGGTTGGTTTACCTAGGTTTTTCGACCTGGCTAAGATAGGATTAGCCAATGGTCAGCCTGGCTCTGATACCAAGTTTGTCAGGACCGGTTTTTTCGGGATATTAATTTCCCAAATGCGGCCCTTGTGCTCACCAGCCCCAGGACTACTGTTAGCTGATGAGACACCAACTTGTTATAGAAACTCCAAGCAAAATACAAAATATGTAGTACAAGACCATTCTGGCCTATGGGTTCAACAATTGGTTTCTAGTGGTTGATGGCGGAAGCGGTTTGCGGATCATCAGCGTCTATGGGACTCCATTTTCCACAGGAACAGCTGACCAGGATAACTCCTATCTTTGTGAGGCTGCTATCATCATTGCGTAGGTTCCAGGGCTGTCATCACAACGCTCCTCTCCACGCAAGAAATCTGGCCAAGACAATAGCCAGGGACAAGTCAGTGAGCACTTTGAATGTACTCGCAAACATTAAGAACACAGGTATAATATAGCCACTGATAATCATGCTTTGAAATATTCTATGATTACTTCGTCAGTCATGAATGAAGCTCATGATGCATGCAAGGAGGTTAATCATGTCACATATGAATATGCAATCAGCGAGTAGAAATAGAATGCACCGATCGGGTGTCTGAAGCGACGCCTCGAAAGGCTAACAATATAAAGTATGCCTCAGTCGGGCGTCTAAGCGACACCACATAAAGGGCTTATAAGTAGATGAAATGACAAACATGCCACAGTCGGGCGTATGAGCGACACCACATAAAGGGCTTATAAGTAAATGAAATGACAAACATGCCACAGTCGGGCGTATGAGCAACACCGCATAAAGGGCTTATAAGCAAATGAAATGACAAGCATGCCACAGTCGGGCGTCTGAGCGACACCACATAAAGGGCTTATATAAGAATAATCACAGTGAATATCCAGGAGGTAGAACCGTCCCAGGGATACTCATAAATTTCAAATAATAGAAATGATTAGTCCACAATAACAATAATCATAATCATCATATGTCACAGATCATAACTAATGCTCTGGTTCGGTAGTTTTTCCTTCGAAGACCGACACTAAGACCGACACATGACCCATCCCAGACTTTAGTCCTTAACCATGGACACGGCTATTCGAATAGGTATAATATCTCTACAGAGGGTGTACTCTTTACCCATGAGTAATGGATTTCTTTAGTCCATCGAAACTAATTCCGTCTACGGTTTTTAGTCGAAAACACGTCGGACTTGCACACACCAGCTTAACTTTACTCGTGTCTGGAATCACCCACGACACCTGTTAAGAAAAACTCTAAGTGGGGAGGCTACAACCTCGCGTAGCATGGGATCAAATTTCTATCGCGCGCTCTAAGGGGTGCCCCCCTCTCGGTCCCAACCGGAAACACCCATGCCCCCAGACCAGGTGGCATGCCTACCGGATGCAGCCGGTATCTTCCACCATGGCCTCTCTGTACGGTGTGTGCTAAGACAGGGGTTGACAACTTACTGAACCGTATCCCACCTACGTCAGGGACATGTGGCAGCACGAAACAAGTATGGGGGTTACTGGAACAAGACTCGATCTACGGTCGACTCAGGAGGTTTAAGTATTTCCTGCATGGTTAGCTCAAGAAATATATTTCACATCCATCAGACACCACCACCACTCATCATACCTCCCCCTGCCCCATCGGTCATAACCGTCTCGACAAGGGACAAGCTCGTGTCTACCCAAGACAAAGACATTCCCGGATCCTTCCCGGTAGGCATGAGAGGCATATGAGGGTGATTGCTATCACAAGCATATCCATTTCCAACAGCAAGAATTTTCATTATGCACTCAAAGCTTATGATCACATCGTCACATAAAAATAACTTATGCTTCATGTCGAGGTGGTGTTATAACCGTATCAAACAACCCACGAAATATTATGCCTGGGTTCAGAATCCTTGCCTTCAAGTTGTGGAGAGGCAGGGTGCATTCCAAAACTTTTGAAAGTTTTCTCCTTCTTCAAACTCCTATTTTTGAAAATATTCAAATAACACATACTTTAAAAACAGTACAAAAGACTTGTTTGGAAAATTTTGAAATAAATATGAAAATAAACTAGACAATATTTGGGAAACAACAGAAAAAGAATCAAGTCATTTGGATTTATATTTAAAAAGTTATAGCCAGTCAATGTTTAGTCCAATTGTGTTTTTAAAATAAAACAGAAAAAGGAAAATGTTTCAATATAGAACACGCTTTCTTAGCAGGGGAGACGTACTCTGGGGCGTTGCGCTTTCACTTAAAGAACGTGGTGGCGGGGCTGGTCACTGACAGTGGGTCCAGGGGGCCCACTAGTCAGGTTCGAACAGTCGCCCCCGCCTCCTTCTTCCTCTGGCCGAACAGAGGCAAGGCTCCGGCGATCAACGCCGGCGAACGGTGGTTTCCCGCGGGCTCCGGAGGGTCGGGATGCATCCGCCACCCCGGGGCGGTCCTCCTGGTGGTCTGTAGGGTGGTGGGGGCGAAGGGAGTCACCGGTGGTGAGCCCCGCGGCGGAGGAAGCTTCGGGTGGGTTTGGGGCTCTGGGAGGCCGTGGCTCCCGACCGTGTTTGAGATGCTGGGTAGCTCCGCAGGGTCAAGGGGAGTCGAGCGGTGGTGTTGGAAGGGTGGGGGAGGCTCTGTTGGCGATGCATGGCACCGGAGCGCAATGGCGGCCGAGCTGGCCGGAGACGAGGAAGATGGCCTCCCGCCGTCGATTGCGGGTTGTACGAGTACCAGTGGGATGGTCTGAGGCTGCCTGCAGGCTTGGATGAGCTCAAGGGGGGCCCTTATATAGCGTAGCCATGGTGGTTCCGCGGCCGTGGATAAGTTCGCCGGCGAACCGCCGCTCTGTAGCGGTCAGGGCGACGTGGTGGAGGCTAGATGGGTCGGGAGGGCGAGCGGATGAGGATGGACTGCTCACGAGGGCAGCTGGCTAGCAGAGGAGGCTCGGGTGGCGCTGTCCACGGCAGAGGTTGCTGTGGCCGCCCGCTAGCCGCCGTGGCTGACCTAACGGCGGAGCTGTGGAGCTCCAGGGGCAGCTCTGCGACGCGGGAGGGGTCGGGGCGTCGACGGGAGAGGGGAAGGGCCAGAACGAGCGCGGGGCATCGGCAGCGGGACGCAGCGGCTCGGTGCGCACGCGTGCAAAACGTGCGGTCTGGGCACGCCCAGAGCGTGCACGCCAAGCATTCTGCGAAATGCCAGAGCATGCTAGGCGGCTTGGGTGGAGCTGGGGATTAGCAGGTCTAGGCTAGGGTCCCCTAGAAGATTAGTGGACATGTTGGTTATGCCCAGAGGTGCAAGGTCACAGTGCAACAGACAAAAATCATGTCCAAAACTGGCCATGCACACCAGGTGTTTGACAAAAATGCTAATGGCATCTAGGCAACTTCTTGGGGGGTGGCCAAACTTTCCAGATCAGTGTCTCTTTAGAATGAAGGGAGATGGTGCAAGGTCATTTGGAACCCAAACCCAGAAACTTGTTAGTGCAAAGCTTTGGCAAAAACTTCCAGTTTTTGGACAGAAAGAACATATGCCTCATTGCATGCCACTTAAAATCCTCCAAATGGGTCCACTCTCCTGGACGCTTAAGGGTGTTGTAGGATGGGCTATAATTAGGAAAAGCGCATGGGTTAGTAGAGCAAGATAAATTAGAGTTGGCCAGTAGAAAAACACCCAACTGGGCCAGAAGGAAAATGAGGGTTGATTCACTCAAATCTTTCAAAGAAACATCCAATGGTTTTTGCATAGAGTTGAATAAAACACTCCTATAAACATCCCATAATTTTGGTGGAAATTTTAAAGAAGTATTTAAATGGGTTGTAGTGCAAAATTGCACACTGGACCAGATTTGAAAACTTGGTGTAGAGCTCAAAATATCAAAGAATGAAATATATTTTTGCATAAAAGTGATTTAAAAACATCACATGACATCTCCAAATTTTGGTTGGAATTTTAGATAAATATATCAAAAGGTTGCGGTGCAAATTGGGTCCTGAAACTTAAGAAAAATCATTTTAAGGAATAAGGCTCAGAAAGGAATAATTATGCAAATAAATCCACTGATAATAGAAATGTTTTTCTTGAGGGGAGAAACAAGTCCAATAATACATTTGGAAAGTTTTTTACTTGAGGTAAAAGCGCCATAATAATAAGGTAAAGAATGGCTCTGGAATCAAAAGAAAAATCCAGAAAATAGAGGTTTAAATTTCCTGGCAAAATTTTTAATCAATAAATCAAGGGTAAAATTTTGGGGTGTCACAATCGGCGAGGCTGATGGGGTCGAGGACGGCCCACCTCCCTGCCCCTGCGGCGATGTTGGCAAGCCCATTGATGTCACATATCACAGCGGCCAATAAGTCATTAGTGGTGGGGTTGGTTGCAAACACAATCTTGGAGACGAGGCGCCTATCGTAGATTAGCGGGGGCAGGAGGATCTTAGCGGCCATGACAAAGAGGCTGAGCAGACTATGACCGTCGTCTATGCAGACAACAAGGGCAAGCCATCCGCCGCAGTAGCCAAGACAGGTTCTAACACAGGGGATTGTGGTGATCTTGATGCGTGAGGGTCAAGGCTACAGTGGTACAACGCTTGATGGCGGCGGCGGTGCAGCACTTGGCGGGGTCGTCGCTGTGGTCCCTGAGCAGCGACGAGAATGGTGGCATGAGCATGAAACGCCATCTCAGGTAAGTTCCCCGCGCACTCGTGTAGCACTTGGGGTCATCAAGTTCGGCGGCAGGTTTGCCCAGGCACGGCACGACAACATGGCGGGGTAAGAATCTTGGCGAGGTTAGGGAATTTCTTAATAAAAATGAGGGGCTTTTTCTCACACAAAGAAAGAAAGAAAAAAATAAACAGAGAAGCTGAGTGCCTAGGCCTATGATGGAAATCTTTTAAAGCGTTGACTGAGCCACGAAAACGTGCATGCTGAAAATTACTTGCAGAAATTGCGGTAAGAGCTGTATATATAATTTAATTAATGCTTCGAGAAGTCATGATTTCCTTCCGCCAAATCAATATAGAACTTAATTAATGCTTCAACAAATTACTAAAAATACTCTAATGTTTTTCCTTGGTAAATCGTGATTTCTTAGTCTTTCTTTTGTTGTTTTTTGTAAGTCGTGATTGCTTGAAAATAGACATATACTCCATCAGTCTCGTGTTAGCTGGCTCAGATTTTACTAAATAAGGATGTTTCTAGACATGTTTAAGTGTTGGACACATTTGTATCTAAACAAATCTAGATCAACTAATTTGTAGCGAAGGTTGTACAAAATGTTAATGTTGTTTAGAAATCACATATTTGCTTCCAACAAACAACTTCAATATTTTTCACATAGCACTAAAGTGCATGGACACTTAAATTTTTGCCAACGCTCGGTGTGGCGAAGGAGACTGACGACGAGCATGGAGGAGCGACTCCACCGGAGAAACTTTCATGTTCATCATCAGGATCACCAACAATCTATTCATCATTGGGATCATCTTCTCCATCAATATCTTCACCAGCACCATGTAATCTTCAAACCCTAGATCATCCCTCTTGCTCAATATTTGTATCAAAGTTCATATTCTGTGAGTATTTTATGTGTTGATTACACATTTGTAGTTGATGCATCGGAGAATTATTTGTGAAAAATTGTTATTTTCAGATTGTTCTTCATATATTCATACCTACTGATTATTATACATTATTTATTGAGGACATGCGAAAAGCCTTATTGGTAGTAGTCATGCGAAGTAGATAACTATTCAATGTTTCGATTATATTTTGTGTTGTTCTTCCTCTAGTGGTGTTAAGAGAACGTCGATTGCAAGACACTTCACGGTATTGATGCCTAGAAGAAGGAATTGTGGAATCAGTTTGTTGATTATGGGTTGCTAGAGTAATAGTAACCCAAACCCCAGTTTATCAACTGTTATGTGAGAGGTTGTTTGGGTTCCAATCGTTTAATGTTATGTTAAATTTATCTTCTTTACTTCAAATGTAGGGAACGGTGAATCAAATGATAGGCCGACATTTCCAAATGAATTAAATAAACTTCGAATGTAGTATACAAAAAACATGAACCAAACCCTTTATCGACGGTACAACATCACTTCCGCCAATGTGGTTCATGGTCCTTATCACTATGCCACCAGGCTGCCCTAGTGATGCATCACTTTTTTCCAGATTAAGCATGGGCCTTTGCTCAGGTCGGGTAAACTCTTCTTTCATTCACCACTTAGAATGTACCAGCAAATTGTGCTTTGTGGAAACCCCGGAATTTTTCCATCCATGAGGGGAATGCAAGGTATTGACCTGCCAGTTTTGATGTCACAGACCATGCCCCCATCACTACCTCTCCCAGCGATCCAGTACACACAATCACCCCTGAGTCCTGGAACTCCTTCTGCATATATCGACACTGCCCTGTTCCTCCCAACAAACACTTAGTGTCCCATTAAGTCAGTTAGAATGTCCCAACATGGTCGGCGCTGGGGTCATAACTCAGAACAAATATTTTTTTTTCATGTTCGATATGACAATGACCCACTCCTGGCAGCTGCATACTAACCGTGGAGGCTGCATTCCTCCAGATTTGGTATATGTTACAATCCTAGAACACAAGGTTATTAGCGCTAGTGAAAGCCGAGATTGTATTATTTGGTGGGGTCAAATTGGTGGCCACGTCAAACAGTAAGTTGCTTCCCACAGATGACAACAGTGTCTCTATAGTGGTCGACGCTTTTAGATCTAGACCTGTACCGTGCATCTAGATGATCCGCTTGTTATGCACTGCGTGATGCGCTAATGTGTGGCCCTCAAGAATGTGACAGGTTCCCTGCGGCAGCGCTACAGCAGGCGGAGCATGTGGACATATCCAAACTGAGTGAGGCAGTAGACCATACCATTTCTGTTGTAGAGGATGTCAGTGATCTGGTCTCCATCGGCGAGGCGGATGGGGTCGAGGTCGGCCCACCTCCCGGCCCCTGCGGCGATGTAGGAAGCCTATTAATGTCACATATCACGGCGGCCAATAAGTAATTAGTGGTGGGGTTGGGTGCAAAGAGCATCTTGGAGACGAGGCGTCTATCGTAGATCAGCGGGGGTAGGAGGATCTCAACGGCCATGACGGGGTGGAAAAGGCTAAGCAGACTATGACCGTCGTCGATGTAGACAAAGAGGGCAAGCCATCTGCCACAGTAGACAAGACAGGTCCTAACATAGGGGATTTTGGTGAGCTTGATGTGTGAGGGTCCAGGCTACAGTGGTACGACGCTTGATTGCGGCGGTGGTGCAGCGCTTGGCGGGGTCGTCGCTATGGTCCACGAGCAGCGACGTGAATGGTGGCATGAGCGCGAAACGCCATGTCAGGTAAGTTCCCCGCGCACTCGCGTAGCACTTGAGGGCGTCAAGTCCGTCGGCGATGCGGCAAACAAGCTCCGGCGGCAGGTCTGCCCAGGCACGGCACAACAACATGGAGGGGCAAGAATTTTGGCGAGGTTAGGGAATTTCTTAAAGAAAAATGAGGGGCTTTTGCTCACACAAAGAAGAAATAAATAAATAAACAGAGATGTTGAGTGCCCTGGCCTATGATGGAAATCTTTTAAAGCGTTGACTGAGCCACGGAAACGTGCATGTAGAAAATTGCTTGCATAAATTGCTGTAAAATATGTATATATAATTTAATTAATGCTTCGAGAAGTCATGATTTCCTTCCGCCAACTCAATATAGAATTTAATTAATGCTTCAACAAATTGCTAAAAATACTCAAATGTTTTTCCTTTGTAAATCATGATTTCTTACTCTTTCTTTTGTTGTTTTTGGTAAGTTGTGATTGCTTGAAAATAGACATATACTCCATCGGTCTCGCGTTTGCTGGCTCAGATTTTACTAAATAAGGATGTATCTACACAAACTTAAGTGTTGGATACATTTATATCTAAACAAATCTAGATCATCTAATTTGCAGTGAAGGTTGTACAAAATATTAATGTTGTTCAAAAATCACAAATTTTCTTCCAACAAATAACTTAAATATTTTTCACATAGCAATAAAGTGGCATGGACACTTAAAGTACAGAACTCAGATGTCAGATGATCTCCGCCACGACATTGCGAGATACGGAGGGGCCCGAACACCCCCTGTGCTTCGCTGATGAGGTTATGGAACATTAGTTTCCGGAAGGGTTTAAACCCGTAAATATCGAACCATACGATGGAACGACGGATCCGGCCGTCTGGATTGAAGATTTCCTTCTCCTTCATATGGCTCGAGGAGATGATCTCCACACCATTAAATATGTTCCTATAAAGCTAAAAGGACCAGCACAGTAGTAGCTAAATAGCCTCCCAGAAAACTCCATTGTAACCTGGGAAGACTTGGAAGATGCTTTTAGGGCTAACTTTCAGGGCACTTATGTCCGGCCACCGGATGCTGATGACTTGAGTCACATAATTTAGCAGCCAGGCGAATCAGCTCACAAGCTTAGGAATCGGTTCTTAACTAAAAGACGGTCCGGATGCCGAAGCCTTAGCGGCCTTTCAGCACAACGTCCGTGACGAATGGCTCGCCCGGCACCTTGGGCAGGAAAAGCTGAAGACCATGGCTGCCTTAACGGCACTTATGACCCGCTTCTATGTGGGTGAAGACAGCTGGTTGGCTCGTAGAATCAACAGTTCAGGTGACCCTGGCACCTCCGAGGTGCGGGACGGCAACGGTAAACCTGGCCGCAATAAAAACAAACGTCGTAATAACAACAATGACGGCGACGCAGACGATACGGTAGTCAATGCCGGATTCAGCGGTCCCAAGTCCGGTCAGCGGAAGAAACCTTTCAAAGGCAACAAAATGGGCCATCCAACTTAGATAAAATCCTTGAGACGCCCTGTCAGATTCATGGCACACCCGGTAAGCCCGCAAATCGTACCAACGGGAACTATTGGGTTTTCAAACAGTAATGTAAGTTAAATATCATGACTAAAGATTAGACCTTTAGTCCCGGTTTGAGACACGAACCGGGACTAAAGGGTGCGATGCCCTTTAGTCCCGGTTTGTGTCTCAAACCGGGACTAAAGGTCCCATTGTCAAACTCTACCCCCTGGATCGCCTTTTTTGTTTTGAAAAAATCAAAAGAAAATGGTAAAAACTTCAAAAAATAAAATCCTTCGAGAGGTAGTTATATTACTACATCTACTAGTTAGGAAAATTTAAAAACTTAAATTTGGACATGTTTTGCAAAAAGTGCAGGGAAAACGTAATTGCATACGATGTCGGAAAAAACGTATAATATATCAAAATGTTCAGTACGAACATCCGCATCCGATTTTGACAGCCTACGGCCTGTTTGCAAATTTTTAGAATCCTCAAATTCTAAAAGGAAAAAAAGTTATGCTCAAATTTCATTTTTTTTGTATTTTCGTTAAATCTGGTCAAACTATGGTCAAACTACTTATTCAAGAAATATTAGTGTTACTAAATAATTATTCAAGAATATTAGTGTTACTAAATAATTATTTCATTTTTTTGAATTTTGGTCAAATCTGGTCAAACTATGGTCCAACAATGGTCAAACTACTTATTCAAGAAATATTAGTGTTACTAAATAATTATTTCAGTTTTTTTGAATTTTGGTCAAATCTGGTCAAACATTGGTCAAGCTATGGTCAAACTGTGGTCAAACTATGGTCAAACTACTTATTCAAGAAATATTAGTGTTACTAAATAATTATTGTTTTTTAGAACAATAGTTTCAAACTCAAACAGTGAAATGTGTGACTTCATGCTCAAGCTAAATTCCTGAGGGTTAATAGGATTGACATCTTACTATTGTCAGGAAAACAACAAGTGCAGACTTGGAAACGAGGGAGAATAGAACCCGGAAGTTAAGCGTGCTCAGGCTAGAGTAGTGAGAGGATGGGTGACCGTCCGGGAAGTTAGATGATTTGGAATGATGAGGGGTGATTAGAGATTAGAGGTTGAATTGAGCAGTGATGAGGGGTGATTAGAGACTAGAGGTTAAAATATTTCAGAAATTTGAAAATAAAAAAAATTCAATTTTTTTTGAAAAAAGATCATAAAATTTCCTTTAGTACCGGTTGGTGTTACCAACCGGGACTAAAGGTGGACCTCTAGGCAGCGGCCACGTGGAGGGCCTTTAGTCCCGGTTCATATAAGAACCGGGACTAAAGGGGAGGCTTTAGTAACGACCCTTTAGTCCCGGTTCCAGAACCGGGACTAAAGGCCCTTTATCTACTAGTGTTGGTGGAAGATTATATGTTCAGATCATGAGCTTGATTGTCATTTTTGAGTAGTTACTTTGGTTCTTGAGGTCACGGGAGAAATCTTGTTGCAAGTAATCATGTGAACTTGATATGTATGTATGTATGTAGTGATTTCCTTAGTGGTGTCATGTGAACGTCGACTACATGACACTTCGACATACTTGGGCCTAAGGGAATGCATTGTGGAGCAGTTATTAGATGATGGGTTGCGAGAGTGACAGAAGCTTAAACCCTAGTTTATTGCTACTTCGTAAGGGACTGACTTGGATCCAAATAATACTTTTCTCGTAGTTGCAGATGCTTGTGAGGTGGTTAATCATAAGTAGGAGGTTTGTTCAAGTAAGAATCAGGTAAGCACCGGTCCATCCACATAAGGAAATTATCTCCATCTATTATTTTCAAAAATTGCACAGCCATATTTTTTTCTTGTCGCTCCACTCACTACATGCTCCTAATAACTAAATTACTTGACAATTAGACCCTATGCACGTGGCTAATGTCGAAAAAAACATTATGCTTGCTACCATCTTTTATGTCCAAAAGTTGAATCTGTTTCACTCGTGTGCACAAATTAAGGTTGGTCCTTTACTTTCCTGCTGAAATTGGCGTACGAAATTGGTGTATCTTTTTTTTTGACAATCCAAAATTGGTGTAGCTCGTTAATGCAGATTAGGAACTGCTTTTTTTAGACAAATAGATTAGGAACTGCTGGCATCCATTGGTTAGCACGAATTGTAGTGGAGACTGAAAAAAGTACATTTTTTTTCTGGGCTTCATCTTGTACTTGGCCCACCCAGCCAAAAAAACTTGTACTTGGCCCACAAATATCAAATTAGGCTGGAGGCAATACCTTTCATTAGCGCTTAACAATGAGATGAGCAAAGACACATATATGTAAGTGATCCGGACTTCAGCTTGCCACTCGCATGAGCATAGCAATTTTTTTTCTTTACTCCGACTCATCCCTTTTAGGCTGAAAACGTGTGCGATAAGAAGACATGCATATAGGTACTTCTTTCATGCATATCACATCCGTTCTTTTTTACTATTTTCCTATTATTACTTCTCAACCCTACGTTTTCTATTGTTTTAGTAATATAATAGATAGATAGATTGCCCCACAGTAATTGGTTTACCAATCATATATTATTTTTCTCAAGAGAAGCCTCTTGTGAAAACTATGGCCCCCGGGTCTATCTTTTATCATATATTAAAACCAAAAATACCTTGCTGCAATTTTTTTATGTATTTTATTTTGTATTTTTGTTCAATCTATCTATCAAAAACTATACAAGTTATCTTGCTCGTAACAGTTGTGGGATTGACAACCCCTCTACGCGTTGGGTTGCAAGTATTTGTTGTTTGTGTGCGGGTGCCGTCTACATAGTGTTGCTTGGTTCTCCTACTGGATTGATAAGCTTGGTTTCATAACCGAGGGAAATACTTATCTCTACTGTACTGCATCATCCTCTCCTTTTTGAGGAAATCCCAACGCAGCTCACAAGTAGCAGAGACGTCCATTCCGAGTCATGTGGGCTATTTTAGTAGTTAAACGCTTCGTCCCAGCTACCCTCCTCTATCTCTCGTAGTTCGCTGAAAAACTAAGGACGGCAAAAACCTTCTTAAAACGCGGGTTGTCGCCATAGCAACACCTCTGACATCTAGCAGCAGCTCGCCATCCCCTCTCGCTCCAACAACACACTCTCCAGCCAGCTACTGTGGCAGTCGTGGTCGTAGCATCCCTGCAAGCCGCCCCCTATATCCCATCTGCGACCTGCAACATCGACGGGTGGCATCCCAATATCTCTTCTGTCGGTCACAACTCATAGCAACATTGGTCCCAGCCCGGGGTGACCAAGGTGCCTATCCTAGAACACATTGACCATAGTACTAGCAAGCTGAGGTGTCATTCCCTGTTCGGGGTGACCATAGTTGCATTATCCCACCCCACCCCTCCCATTTTGTCGCCTGGCTGCCAACATCATATTGTAGCAACACATCAATCGTTACCTCGCAGAGTGGCTATGTCCAATTGCCAGAGGCAGTGTCCCATGCTTCGGTTCACAGCTTTGAAGCCATAACCATTGTCGGTTATATATTCGGCGTATCTCGTAGTAGGGGTCCTAACCTAGGCGTCTTGGTGCGATGGAAACATGGACACAAGGTTTTACCCAGGTTCGGGCTCTCTCAAAGAGATAATACCCTACATCCTGCTTTTGATTGTATTCATATGGGGGGATAGTACAGAGTACATGTATCTACCACGAGATTGTTCTAATGAATATAAGTTGATCTATTGACTAGCCTGGCCTCGTTTTATATAACACACCGGAGGACTAGGGTTTTTAGGAGAGTCCTTGGCTTGAGCGCCAAGTCTTCTGAAGTCTTCCTTGTATGCGACATGCGCTGCCTAAAGTGGCCAATTAGTGAATCGCCATGGCGGTCCTCGGCCCGATCCAGCTGGTTGGGAGACGACGTGGTGAGTACCCCCTAGTCCAGGACACCGTCAACCATGAAGGGAAAGGTGGAGAAGGAGGCCGATGACGTGCATCGAGGAGCGACTCTACCGGAGAAACTTTTATGTTCATCATCGGGATCACCAACACTCTATTCATCATCCGGATCACCTTCTCCATCAACATCTTTATCAGCACCATCTCATCTTCGAACCCTAGATCGTCCCTCTTGCTCAATCTTTGTGTCAAAGTTCATATTGGTACCTGTGATTATTTTATGTGCTGATTACACGCTTCTAGTTGATGCATAGGACAATTATTTGTGAAAGATTGTTATGTTCAGATTGTTCCTCATATATTCATAGCTACTAATCGTTATCCATATGATGTCTTGTGAGTTGATCCATTAGTTCTTGAGGACATGCGAAAAGTCTTATTGATAGTTGTCATGTGAAGTAGATTACCATTCAATGTTTTGATTATATGTCGTGTTGTTCTTCCTCTAGTGGTGTTATGAGAACATCAATCGCATGACACTGCACCATATTTGGGCCTAGGGGAAGGAATTGTGGAATCAGTTTGTTGATGATGGGTTGCTGGAGTGATAGTAAACCAAACCCCAGTTTAACAATTGTTCGGTGAGGGCTTTTTGGATCCAATTGTTTAATGTTAAGTTAAATTTAGCTTGATTACTTCAAATGTAGGGAACGGTTTATCAAATGATAGGCCTTCGATTCCACATGAATTAAATAAACTTCGAATGTAGTATAAAAAACACGAACAAAACCCTTTAACGACGGTACAACATAACTTCCACCAATATGGTTGGTGGTCCTTCTCACTATGTTGTCAAGCTACCCAAGTGACACATCACTTTTTTTCCAGATTAAGCATGGGCCCTTGCTTGGATCTGGTAAACTCTTCTTTCATTCATTGCTTATAAAGTACCAGCAGATTGTGCTTTGTGGACACCCCGGAATGACATCATCCATGAGGGGAATGCAAGGCGTTGACATGCAAGTTTTCATGTCATACACCATGCCCCAATCCCTACCTCTCCCACCGATCTATTACACACAATCACCCTTGAGTCCCGGAACACCTTCCGCATATATCGACACTGCATTGTTCCTCCCAAAAAAACACTGAGTGTCCCCTTAAGTTTGCCACAATGTCCCAACATGGTTGGCGCTGGGGGTCATACCTCAGACCAAATACTTTGTCATGTTCTACAAGGGAACGACACCCTCCTAGAAGCTGCAAACTAACCATGCAGGCTGCATTCCTCCACATTTGGTATATGCTACCATCGCATAACACAAGGTTATTAGCACTAGTGAAAGTCGATATTGGATTATATGGCGGGGCGAATCTGGTGGCGGCGTCGAACAGTAGGTTGCTTCCCACATATGACAATAGTGTCTCTATAGTGGCTGGTGCGTTTAGATTTGTCTCATGTCATCTTGATGTTCCGCTTGTTATGCACTACCTGATGTGCTAATGTGTGGCCCTCATGGATGACAGAGTTCCCTGCGGCGGTGATGAGGCAGGCGGAGCACGTGGACATCTCCAAACCGAGTGAGGCAGTAAACCATACCATATCTGTGGTAGAGCAGGTTGGCGATCTGGTCTTCCTTGGCGAGGCGGATGGAGTCGAGGACGGCCCACCTCCTGGCCCCAGCAGTAATGTAGGCAAGCCTATTGATGTCACATATCACAGCGGCGAGCAAGTCGTTAGTGGTGGGGTTGGGTACAAAGACCATCTTGGAGATGAGCGGCTGTCGTAGATCAGCGGGGGCAGGAGGATCTCAGCGGCGATGACTGGGTGGACAAGGTTGAGGAGACCATGACTGTCGTTGATGCAGACAGAGAGGGCGAGCCATCCGCCGCAACAGCCAAGATAGGTCCTAACCGAGGAGATTGTGGTGAGCTTGAAGGAGCGGCATGCAGCAGAGCAGAGATTGCCATGAAGAGACGGGTTTGAGCCCGAAGGAGCGACACGTGAGGATCGAGGCTACAATGGTACGATGCTCTATGGCGGTGGTGATGCAGCGCTTGCCATGGTCGTCGCTGTGGTCCACGAGCAGCGATGACAACGGCGGAGTGAGCGTGGAACACCATGTTGTGCAAGTTCCCCGCGCACCCGCATAGCACTTGAGGTCGTCAAGTCCGTCCGCGATGCGGCAGACAAGCTCCGGTGGCAGGTCTACCCTGGCCTGGCATGACAACATGGTGGGGCAAGAATTTTGGCGAGGTTGGGGAATTTCTTATTGAAAAACAAGGGGCTTTCAATCAGACAAAGATAGGAAGAAAGAAAGAAAGAAAGAAACGTAGAAGTTGAGTGTCCTGGCCTATGATGGAAATCTTTTAAAGTGTCTGACTGAGCCACGGAAACATGCATGGAGAAATTGCAGTAGTAGTTGTATATATAATTTAATTAATTTTTCCAGAAGTCATGATTTCCTTCCGCCAAATCAATATAGAATTTAATTAATGCTTTGAGAAATTACGCAAAATACTCAAAAAAAATTCCTTGGTAAATAGTGATTTCTTACTCTTTTTGTTGTTGTTTTTGGTAAGTCGTGATTCCTTGAAAATAGACATATACTCCATCGGTCCCGCATTAGCTGGCTTAGATTTTACTAAGTAAGGATGTATCTAGACACGTGTAAGTATTGGATACATTTGTATCTATACAAATATAGATCAACTAATTTGGAGCGAAGGTTGTACAAAATATTAATGCTGCTCAGAAATCACAGATTTGCTTCCAACAAACAACTAAAATATTTTTCCTATAGCACTAAAGTGGCATGGACACTTAAATTTTGGCCAACACTCCATGTGTGAAAACGGACACGCTCGGTCATGCAATGTGAGACTGCTACGTCTCCAACATATCTATAATTTTTTATTGCTCGATGTTATTATAGTATCAATCTTGGATGCTTTATATACATTTACAAGCAACTTTATATCATTTTTTGGGACTAACCTACTAACTTAGTGCCCAGTACCAATTGTTGTGTTTTCTTCTTTTTTGACTTTGCAGTATATGAGTACCAAACGAAGTCTGAATGTCACGATACTTTTTGGATATTTTTATGGCAATAAGAGACCCTGGAAACTTCGAGGAGGATCGAGAAGACAAAGGAGTGGCCCACTAGGCACCAGGGCGCGCAAGGGGCCTTGGGCGCCCCCTGGCATATAGTGGGGCCCATGAGCCTCTATTTGACCTGACTCCGCCTATATAAATACTCTAAAATCAGGAAACCTACCAGGGAGTCTACGAAATACTTTTTTCACTGCCGCAAGCCTTTGTTCTCGAGAGATCCCATCCGGGGACCCTTTCTGGCACTCTGCCGGAGGGAGAAACAATCATGAAGGGGTTCTTCATCACCCTTGATGTCCCTTCGATGATGCATCAATAGTTTACCACAGACCTATGGATCCTAGTTAGTACCTAGATGACTTCTTCCCTCGTTTTGATTCCCAATACAATGTTCTCCTTGGTGTTCTTGGAGATCTATTTGTTGTAATGACTTTTGGCGGTGTTTTTGCTGGGATCCGATGAATTGTGAGTTTATGATCAGATCTATCCATGAATATTATTTGAGTTTTCTCTAAACTCTTTTATGCATGATTAATAAAGCTTTGTATTTCTTCTCCGATTTATTGGTTTGGTTTGGCCAACTAAATTGATTTATCTTGCCATGGGAAGAAGTGCTTTGTAACGGGTTCGATCTTGAAGTGCTCCATCCTAATGACAAAAAGGGTAAAAAATGGGATTTATTCCTACATGTGTTTATCTAGTCTACATCAGGTCATGTTGCGTAATGCATTACTCTATTTTTCCAGGAACATAATACACTAGATGCATGTTGGATAGCGGTCGATGTGTGGAGTAATAGTAGTAGATGCAGGCATGAGTCAATCTACTAATTTTGGATGTGATGTCTATGTATGATCATTTCCTTGGATATGAATATAATTATTTGCTTTTCAATCAATTGCCCAACAGTAATTTGTTTACCCACCATATGTTATTTTCTCGAGAGAAGCCCCTTGTTAAAATATGCCCCCGGGTCTATCTTTTATCATATTTTAAAACTAAAAATACCTTGTTGTAATTTCCTTTTATGTATTCTATTTTGTATTTTTGTTCAATCTATATATCAAATACTATACAATTTATCTTGATCCTAACCGTTGAGGGATTGAAAACCCCTCTACGCGTTGGATTGCATGAATTTGTTGTTTGTGTGCATGTGTTGTTTACATATTGTTGCTTGGTTCTCCTACTGGATTGATAAGCTTTGTTTCATAAAAGAGGGAAATACTTATCTCTACTGTACTTCATCGTCATATCCTCTTTGAGGAAATCCCAACGCAGCTCACAAGTAGCAGAGGCGTCCATTCCGAGTCATGTCGCCTATTTTAATAGTCAAACGCTTCGTCCCAGCTCCCCTCCTCTATCTCCCGTAGGTCCCTAAAAAACTAAGACAAAAATAAAACGTTGTTAAAACATGGGTTGTTGCCACAGAAACACCTTTCACATCAAGCAGCAGCTCACCATCCCCTCCCACTCCAACACCACACCCTCCAGCCAGCTACTATGGCGGTCATTGTCGTAGCATCCCTGCAAGCCAGCCCCCACATCCCATCTACAAGCTGCCGCATCATCGGATGGCGTCCCAGCATCTCTTTTGTTGAGGTGTCATTCCCTGCCCAGGGTGACCATAGCTGCATTATCCCACCCCCACCCCTCTCCCAATTTGCCGCTTGGCTGCCAACATCCTATTGCAGCAACACATCAGTCGGTACCTCGCATAGTGGCTATGGACAATCGCCAGAGGCAGCGGCCCATGCTTCAGTTCGGCATTTTTAAGCCATGACCATGAAGGGAGAGGTGGAGAAGGAGGCCGATGATGAGCATGGAGGAGTGACTCTACCGGAGAAACTTCCATGTTCATCATTGGTATCACCAACACTCTATTCATCATCAGGATCATCTTCTCCATCAACATCTTCACCAGCACCATCTGATCTTTGAACCCTAGATCATCCCTCTTGCTTAGTCTTTGTATCAAAGTTCATATTGGTACATGTGAGTATATTATGTGTTGATTACATGTTCGTAGTTGATGCATAGGAGAATTATTTGTGAAAGATTGTTATGTCAGATTGTTCTTCATATATTCATACCTACTGATCATTATCCACATGATGTCTTGTGAGTTGATCCATTAGTTCGTGAGGACACACGAAAAGTCTTAGTAGATACCATTTAATGTTTCTATTATATGATGTGTTGTTATTCCTCTACTGGTGTTATCAGAACGTCGATTGCATGACACTTCACCATATTGAGGCCTAGGGGAAGGAATTGTGTAATCAGGTTGTTGATTATGGGTTGCTGGAGTGATAGTAACCCAAACCCAATTTATCAATTGTTATGTGACGGGATGTTTTGGATCCATTTGTTTAAGGTTATGTTAAATTTATCTTGATTACTTCAAATGTAGGGAACGGTGAATCAAATGACAGGCTGACGATTCCACACGAACAAAATCCTTTACCGACGGTGTCGGTGTCAAAACCGGCGGATCTCGGGTAGGGGGTCCCGAACTGTGCGTCTAGGCGGATGGTAACAGGAGGCAGGGGACACAATGTTTTACCCAGGTTCGGGCCCTCTTGATGGAGGTAAAACCCTACGTCCTGCTTGATTAATATTGATGATATGGGTAGTACAAGAGTAGATCTACCACGAGATCAAGGAGGCTAAACCCTAGAAGCTAGCCTATGGTATGATTGTTGTTCGTCCTACGGACTAAAACCCTCCGGTTTGTATAGACACCGGAGAGGGCTAGGGTTACACAGAGTCGGTTACAATGGTCGGAGATCTACATATCCGTATCGCCAAGCTTGCCTTCCACGCAAAGAAAAGTCCCTTCCGGACACGGGACGAAGTCTTCAATGTTGTATCTTCATAGTCCAGGAGTCCGGCCGAAGGTATGGTCCGGCTATCCGGACACCCCCTAATCCAGGACTCCCTCAGTAGCCCCTGAACCAGGCTTCAATGACGACGAGTCCGTCGCGCAGATTGTCTTCGGCATTGCAATGCGGGTTCCTCCTCCAAATACTTCATAGAAGATTTTGAACACAAAGGTAGTGTCCGACTCTGCAAAATAAATTTCCACATATTGCCATAGAGAGAATAATATTTACACAAATCTAATCTGCTGATGTATTTCGTAGCGTGACATCACACCACGGCCAAGTCTTTATTCGAATCGTTTTACTCTCCCACCTCAGCGCGTTTTGCGAGGCGGTTTCCTTGGCACGTCTTGTCAAAGCAGAGATCATGTCCCCTTATTCCGGGATTCTCATCAATACGGGCGTGGGTAACCCAACCTTACCCGTTGGTATGTTTTCTCGATCAAAGGCGAGTCCCAAACGGTCACGGGGAGGGCCCTTGGTATTCAACCTCTTATAAAGAGACCAAGGCCTTACTCCTTTCTTTCAATCTCAAACGAGTTCGCCCTTCGCATCGAGTTCCAACACCCAAGGCTCCAGATTTCAGGCGCTTTGAACCTTCGGCAATGTCCAGTTCCGATCTTCGAGGCCGATGGATGCCCTCCTCCGTCATGGAGGAGGACATGCTGAAGTTGAGAGAGGCCAGGTTCTTGACCGGCGAAATCTCGCATAGGCTGCCTGCTCAAGGGCAGGCCATTCCCACTCCCAAACCTGGTGAGAGTGCGGTTTTCATGTCACACTTCCTTCGGGGGCTTGGCTTCCTGACGGATCCCTTCGTGAGGGGGCTCATGTTTTATTATGGGCTGGAATTTCACGACTTAGCTCCAGAGTCCATCCTCCATCTTTCCTCATTCATCGTCGTGTGTGAAGCCTTCCTCCGTATTACTCCTCACTTCGGACTATGGCTCAAGACCTTCAAAGTAGAGCCGAAGATGATCAAGGGACGACACGCGGAGTGCGGAGGTGCTTTTATAAGCAAGAATTCTGGTGCTCCATGGCCAGAGGGCTTTTTTCAAGGGGAGTCCAGCTTATGGCAACAAGAGTGGTTTTATATCACAGCTCCCAGGAGCACCAAGTGGGTGGCGCTGCCTGCTTTCCGCTCGGGTCCCCCGCCACGACTGGCGTCATGGGTCAATAAGGGGCTGGACTGGGGGCCGGCAAAGGACGTGCCCCTGTTGCAGGGCCGCATCCAAGATCTCCTAGAAAGAGTCATCAGTCTGGTCGTGGTGACCCAGGTTATGTTAATTCGCCGAGTTCTGCCCTACAAATGTCGACCCCTTCGCCTGTGGGAGTTCAACCCGGAGGGACCACGAGTTCTCCAACATTTTCTTGGCATGACGCCTGTGGATATGTACAAATTGTTCTTCGGACCACAAGTAGTGTGTCTGGTTTCTACGGAGTACGCAGGTCTGAGCTGCAATCGTCCGGATACTCAAGTAAGTATCCTTGTGCCCGAACTCGCTATCCGTATATTTATCATAAGATTGCCCCTAAAAGAGTTGTCCTTTAAACAGGAGTGGATAGCAAAAGCAAAGATAATCAGGTGTTCGGCCCCCCTCCCCGAGACCACGCCGGGTCTCGTGCTAGTCAGGATGTTGGTGGTTGTGCCTTCAAAGGAAAGCGAGGGAGGGGACAAGGAAGCTACAGCCTCCTCGAAGGAGTTTGTCCGGAAGGGAGGAATCAAAAATTCCTCTCCTCGGGGGAAGAAGAGGACCGCCTCTGAAGACCCGGAGACCATTGCCTCAAAGCGGGGGAAGAAATCTTCGCCAGAGGGTCCTGTGATGGGGGATACTTCGGCCGAATTATGCCCTCAAGGGGATCAGCCCTCCACCGAGCCGTAAGTAGAGAGGAGTTTTCTTTTTAAGAAACGAGAGAAATCCTTGCTTTATATCTGAGAAAAGTAATCGAAATTTACCTTGTAGCTCGGACTTTAGCCCTTCTCGGCAGAGCTCGTCTTCGAGGGATCTTCTTCCGAAGATGATGGAGAGCGGAACGCCTCCCCCTGCCGTACCGCCTTGCGACGCGGGCGACCCTGAGGTATCGTAGCGGAGGGTTTCTCCGAATCCAGCAGGGCCAAAAGGTAGTCATATGGCCCCCCAAAGCCCTCCGCGTCCAGCCTTCGAAAAGGGCCATCGGAAGAGTCCGGTGCCTTCTGGTGCGCGGTCGGAGGAGCTGAAGGATCTGCTAGGGCGAGCATCTATCTCAGAGGAGCACCGTGCATTGATGGGTACGGTGATTCAGAGGATTTCATCCATGGAGAGCGGATTGCACGAGGCCGTCAGGAGTTTGCTGACAGGTTTTGAGGTACGCAAAATAAGGTACCCTTTTTGGACATTTGCGCGTAAATAAGATGCGCCCTGTGTAGATAGTAGCCCCTGAGACTCTGTGCGTTGTCAAAAGTGACGGCGCGCAGAGGATCATAATCCCAGGTCTAATATGCCGCCTTCATACGTAGGTGGCGAAGTGTCCGGTGGCAAGCCGGACTGACGAATTTGCCAAGCTAAAGCGGCAACTTGAGGCAACCATAGACGTGACATATATGCATCGGAGAAACGAGTCACACATAGCATCTATGCACGATGGCATAGGCAAAATATGCAGTTGTCTTCAAGCTAAATCTATTACAAGGCTTCATAGAGCCCACAAGATGGTTATGCCTCTTCCCTCGCCGGTTCACCTCCTTCTGCTGATTGGAAGCCAGGATTAGACTAGTCAAAGCCATTCAGGGCAATGAACTCTGCTTCATCGTCAATCAGGCCGGCCGGATCAATTTCCCGAGCAAAAGTATGTTGACGAACTGGCGGGATCAAATCTGTCACCTTATAAGAGGGAGTCGCCATCTTCTTATTTTCCAAATCAAAACTGGCTGATATTTGTCAATATTGGTTTCATCTCCAAGAATAGTCGCTTGAGGTCGAACTCTCCTCTCGCAGAAGTCATCTTGTTCAAATGGAGTTCCTTCTTCCTTCACGGCCGGGTACCCCCTCGCTACATCCGCCGGGTCTAGATCTGGCACCCAGGCTTTGGAACGGCTCAGGGCAGTCAGGGCTCCGGCTCTGGCATAGGATCATTTGACCTCTTGAAACCTGGCGGGTAATATTGACAGCTTCTTCAAGACATCGCTCAACCGATTGGGTCCTTGGTTGGCAGGAGAGATGATGGCAAGTGCTCATTGAGCGCCAGTGTACAATTGCTCCACCAAAGTATAAACCGCCTTCAGTTTGATCACACTGTCTTGGCTTAGATTTTTGCTTCGTGGACCTGTGAAGTGTTTTTTGTACAAAGTCTCAGCAGGCAACTCATAGTCCGGGTCAAAAAGAAGATGTAAGTGATTAAACACAGGTAGCTTACCAAAGATGGCAGAGACCATTTGGGACAACCGATTACGTAAGCCAGAGAGCTCGGTGGTAACCTCCTCAAGAGCCGATTTAGCTTTTTCAGCATGTTGTGTTAGCAGCGTCTTTTCCTCGGCCCATGATTTCTTCTTTACCGTCAAAATGGTCTTCAATTTTTCTGTTTCATAAAAGACTCAATTGGAGTTTCGAATCAGCAGTCTTGATTGCTGCCTCTTGATCCGCCAACCGGGTCTTTGCATCAGTTAATTGGGAGCCCAATTCAGATAGGGCATTCTGCAAAACATATACATGTGTTTCAAGGTTTAAACACAAAGTTATAAAGATCCAAGTCTCAAGTACTTTGCACCGCAATACCACTTGACACTTGGGGTTAATGTCTGCCAAAACAACCTTTTATGATTTTTATCTGTTTCAAAGTCCCAAGTGTTTTACAAAGTAATAACACTTGACACTTGGGGGCTAATGCATGATATTCAGAAAGTGTTTGAAGATTAAAACCAGATTACAATATTTATTGGACTGGCAAAAGACAGCTATGAAGTTAAGTACCGGTTCATTTATGATAAATTGAGCCGGTCCTTGGGGGCTACAGGTGAAGTTTATACTAATATGTTGGACGTCAGAAAAATCAAAAGGTAAAGCTTTAGCCTATATCGTAAGTCTACAGATCATTCAGGTTTTCCATAATCTAAAGACTTGGGGGCTGGCAGAATATAAGTAAGACGGAAGAGTATACCTCATACTTTAGCTGCAATTGCTTGACCATCTCGATTTCCGAGTCACGGCTGGAGTGCACACGATTGAGATAGCTGGACAACACATCATTGACATTGAGATGGGTGTAATGGGAGACATCAAAGCGCACCTTCTGCTTTTCTAAAGCTTCTTGTTTAGCAGTGTGTCGAGATAATACGGTGGGGTTCCCTAGCTCAACAAACCGGCTACCAGTAATCAAGACGTCAGTGTCAGAGGTTGTCGATGGGTTAGCTGAACTGGATGGTTCAGTTATAGCCGGGTTGAGAGTGGTCTCATCAGCTGACGGTTCAGGAGGGTCCGATTGAGCCGTCACAGCCAGATCTTCTGGCGCTTCAGTTTGAGGGGGAGAAGTTGGCATAGCCGGTTTAGGTGCAAGAACTGACGGGTCTTCCACCGGTTTAACCACTTTCGCCTTCTTGGACTTGGCTTGGCCACTAAGAAAGATTTTATGAGATAGTTAGTGCAATGGTGCAATTTTTAAAGACATAGAAGAAAGATGATTGTTTCCTTACCCAGGGGCAGTCTTGAAGGCCGGAAATTGTGTCTGAGATGAGTCGCCAGAAGAGCGAGAAACCTCCTTCAAAGGGCAAATAACGTCAGTAATACAAGAGAATAGATTCATTAATGAAAGCAAAAGAGGGATATAAAAGAGACCTCATTTTGGCGTTTTTGAGGAGTTTGTTGTACAACAGAAGGCGGCTCATCATCGTTACGGGCTTGACGACGGCTCTCTTGTTGCTGCTTTTTCAAAAGAAAATGAGGGTCCAAATAAGCCAAAGGGTGCGAGAACCTTACTTTCCGAGCTACCAGTCGAAGTTTCTATCTTGGCAAATGGTCTGAGTTGGAGGAAATAATTACCTCTTCTAAGCCTATTAAAAAATTGGAATCAAGGTTATTAAAAAACTGGCTAAGGGAATCAAGGGCTACCTTCGACTCAGAATCATCGAGCTTTAGCAGGTCCTCAGCCGTGATCTTTTTCTTCTTGGACCTCTGGGTCGTCTTTTTGGCGGTTATGGCGGTGGCTCTAGCCTTCTTGGTGGCTTCATGATCGTATTTGGCTTTCCAGAAGTCAGATTTGGCCTATAAACAAGTAAACAAGATAAAAGGTCATGCAAGTATTTAAAACTGCTGAGCAAAATACAAAGAGAAAAAAGGTCAGGGGGTTCTTACCTCAGGTGCCGGGTTAAGTTTGCAGAAGGGGTTTAACCCGACTTTACTGCAATCTTCATATTTTCCGTTCACCAGAAGAGTTGACATTGCAACAATATCTTCTTCAGTAAGTTGAACGGAGCTGTGACGAAGAGAGTCAATTGGGCCCCCACCATATTCATACATTAATTTGGATCGACGGCTTAGAGGGATGACCCGCCATGAGACCCAGCAACGAGTCAAGTCAACCCTGGTTAAGCCATTCCCCAATAAGCTGTTAATCCTTTTAATTGATGGAATAAGCTTCTTGCGTTCAGTGGCAGTGAGCTTGTCAGGGAGCGCAAACTTGGAATTGAGACGCTCCACGCGATAACCCGGCAGTGGTTTCTCATTGGCTGGTGGAGTGTCTCGACAATTGAACCAGGTCTGATTCCAGTCTTTGGGATGACTCGGCAAGACTATTAGGGGAAAGACGGCGCCATGTCAGCGCTGAATTGAGATGTCTCCATGTTCCAAGCTAGGGCCATTGGTGCACTCGTTCTGGCGGTTCCAATAAAAATACTCTCTAAAGAGTTCCATAGTCGGTTCTTCTTGAAGATTTACTTCACAGAGAACTTGCAAGTAGTAGATATTGGATATGGAATTGGGACCAAGATCTTGAGGGTGGAGTTTGAAAAAATGAAGAACGTCTCTGAAGAACTTTGAGCCGGGTGGTGAAAAACCTCGATTCATGTGGTCAGAGAACACAATAACTTCACCGTCTTTTGGGTTAGGCTGTTCCTCGACCGGGCCAGGTGCACGGTAAGACATAACATTTTTCCCTGGCAAAAATCCTATGGAGAAGAATTCCTTCAAATTATCCGAGGGAACCCAGTTGCAGACAGTCGGTGCTTTTGACGCATGATGTTCAAAAGATGAACTGAAAAGAAAGTAACATGCTGGTTCAATTCAATGATAATGGTGAAGTTAAATGATGATGGTACAAAGGAGTAATGGCGGCTTAAGTAAGGGCTAATGTCATATAAGGAAAAGTAAGCCGGCGCAATAAGCCGCCATGACTACAGATATTTGAGAAATGCTAGAAACAGATTCGGCTAAGTGTTGAGACAAACAAGTTTCCTAATTGCTTGATATTATTCTAGATCAAATGGTTGTTCAAAATGGAAAATATTCTAGACCTAAAAGTCTAGCACAGAGGAGTTTGTGAGTCCTAATGAGGTCTTTATACCGGGAAAAGGGATCTACTGGTATCAAGAACAGGCACAAAACAACAACCACACAAGTAAATATCTCTTTTTGGATCAAGAAGAGGCTGCAGTGGAAGAACTACGAAGAAACTGTGATGAACTACGAAGAACACGCAGAAACCTAGAAACCCCTAATGCAGATCTGAGGAGCAAGAAGAGAACACTTACAGCCACAAAATCTTCCGCGGAGAGTCGCCACCGTTCTTTGGACCGATTCCGGTTGATGCAGCGGCCAAGGTCGACGGAGGTGAGGTGCTCTCTGACGGCGGTGGAGCTCAAGCAGCGGCGGAGGTTGCGAGAGGAAGGAGACGAATAAGAAGGAAGGATGAGAAAGACCAGGCCATGCCTATTTATAAGGGGGTAAGCAAACAGGCAGGTGCAAAAATCGAGGAAGACCCGAGTATTGAATATCTAGCTAAACAGACGCCTCGATTCTCGGAAGACATTAAAAAAAGATCCGTTGAGGATGACGTCAGAGCAGTTTTTCGTCTTTTTCAGAAGATGATGTCATGGCGGGTTACAGAGTTTTCTACGAAGAGAGGGAAATGGTTTTCAGTTAAGTATTGAAGATTGACAAAGAACAATGTTCAAAGTCAACCTGGGGCCTAATGTTGGGAATATAGCTAACAGGTAAAGACCCGCACTGGATGGGCCGGTCCAACCCCAACGGCGGGTTACAAAAGGAGCCCAGTAATATTCAAGGCGATAGTTATTATGACTTGTAGAAGGACTAAGCCCAGAGGCGGCTTAAGGCCCAATATTGTAAATCGCCGTGTGTAAGGAAAGACTTGTAAAGAAAGGCATGTAAAGAAGTCACCGAGCCGGACACGTTTTATGAACCGGCCTGGACTCTGTAGGCTGCCAGGCGTCAACCCATGTATATAAGGGGACGACCCGGCGGCGGCTTAGGGCAAGAAACAACAACTCGAAGCCATGAAAAGCATATTCGCTCCCTGGTCATCGAAACCCCAGCAATTCCAACCCAACTAGACGTAGGCTTTTACCTCCATCATAAGGGGCCGAACTATTATAAAACCTCTCGTGTCCTTTGTCCCGATTAACCCCTTTAAGCTTCCTTGTTGCAATGGCCCTACGACTAAGTCCTTTTGCTAGGACATCTGCCGTGACAATTCCCCGACAGCATCTGTGGCTACATCATCAGGGGCATAACGAGAAAGCTTACTAAACTCATCCATGTACTGCCCCACAGTACGGTTTCCTTGGCGTAAGTTGTGAAACTCACGCTTCTTCATGCTCATAGCTCCAGTTGAGACATGGAAAGGTAACAACTGCATCAAGGTATTCTGTTGCTGGATCAACTGAGTGAGCTCCGGTGGAAAGGTAAATCTGGGGTCACGTCTCGGAGGCATCTGAGGGTTTAGATGGAATAGAACTAGAATAGAATGAGGTCTAGTGAGAAAACACTACCCATATGCACATGAGACAAACACAAACATATCACTCAATTAATCAAGCAAGGGCATAAAATTGGTCTAGAACTATCGTTACAAAAGTGCTCGGACTATACTATATACATGGTGAAATAATACTACTAATATGGTGGTCGACTAGAAAAATTGAACGGTAGAAGACTCCATAATAACCGCTCCAGCTTCATCAACATAGTCATCATCGCTATCGTCGGGGTCCGAGTCGATGTCGTCGATGATGATGTAGTTCTCCGGGCAAGTGGAATCGTCATCTTCTCCTCCTGGCGCGGGGTCTCCCATGAATACTCCCAGCTTCCTTGTCAGATCGTCATTCTTCTCCACTAGTAAGACGATTTCCTCCTCATAATCTGCGCGAGTAGTCTTGAGTTCTTCCTCCAGCTCTGTGATCCTTGTCATTGCCTTCTTCAGATCTATCATGCCTGGTTTAACTCCTGGATGAAAGCTGCGATCGATCTATCCTTCCTGGTGCTGATCATCTCCCATTGCTCATCTCGGCGCCAACAAATCTGGTAGATAGTATCCTTAAGATCCTTGTGGTAAACTTCTCCAATGCGTCCCATGGTGACGTCGGCTGCCATACTCTTTCCTAGACTCAAGGTTGGTGCATCAAAGGAAAACTCTATGGGCTCAGTGACTGGAGTTAATGTCCTTCCTGGAACTTGAACTTGAATCAACCAGCGCTCCTCTTCTGGTAAAGTGGCATTGTAAGTCCCGGTGAAGCTTGGTATTCCAATGTTTAGGTACTTAGTGACTTCCTTCAAGTGTCGTCCAAAAGGTACTTCTTCATCCGGTTATGCAAACTTGTTCCTTCGGTCCGCCAAACTAAAGAGTAGAAAATGGAGAGGAGTCAGGAATGAGAAGAGAGTAGTGATCTAGGGCTTTAATTTAGTGGTCGTGTCCTACACTCAGCGTGTGCTCTGATACCATCTTGTAGCGACCCGACCTCAAACTGTCAAGTCTCTGTGCTTCAGTGTCATCCCTGGATCAGTAATGCTGACACACACAGTACTCGAAGGATTTATAACAGATTAGCAATCACACACTTATTACATCAAATGTCTTCAAAAGAGAACTTATTACAATAAATATGGCTTAAGGCCATCTAATACGATAACAGCAGAAGTCTTGGAAGATAAAGTGAGTCCATCAACTCCAACAGCATAGCTGAGATGCACGACAACGATCTAGCGAGCCTTACTCCTCGTCTGAAAAGTCTGCAACAGGATACGTTGCAGCCTGAAAATGGGTCAGCACATGGAATATGCTGGCAATGTAACACAGTATAGCAATGAATAGAATAATGCTATCACTATATTCATATATGGCTGGTGGAGGCTCTATGGTTATAAGGTTTTTGCGAAAAGCCAATTTTTCCCTACAACAAAGGAATAAGTTTTATTTTAACTATCATGGTAGTTGAAACATCATTGAGAAGGTTCCTCCAACTAAATCCCAATTAAAGTAATTCATTAACCCAACAAATTAAATTAGAGTGATGAGATACAATAGGATAATCCAAATACTAGATACTAAAGATGTCCATAACCGGGGACACGACTAACCATGATTAGATTGTACACTCTGCAGAGGATTGCGCACTTTTGCCCACAAGTCTCGATCTCCTCCGGTGGATTTCTCGCACTACATGATGTTGAGAAACGGATGACCGAGACACAGTCTTTTGTAAGCATTAACTCTTTACTCTAGGTGGACAGTTACACCTACTTTCCCTCTACATCTGCTAGCCCACCACTAAAAGAGGTCACATAACTTACTCAAACTATGCCAGAGCCCATAATGGCTTGTGGATGCACACGGATGTTTCTAGCATGAATAATCTTAAGATCCCTTTGAGCCTGGGTGGCGGATCGTAGGAAAAACACACGGGTACTCCAAGATATCCTAGGACAACACTGGATTCTCCAGTTGCCCAAACAAGCAATCCACCCAGATGTGTATTAAAGTTGCCACCTTAAGTTGAACCATTAATTAACAATCTCACATCTGTCATGGATACACTCGAACCCAATCCACGTCTATGAGCATAGCATGGCAATATAAGCATAACGTAGAAGTAACTCCCAAGGTTTGATAACAAAAGAAGGCAATAGGTTCTACCTCATCAACTAATTCCTAAACCCACAATTTAATCACATCCTAATCATGCAATATTTGAGGATTGGAACTAAGCATAAAAGCTGGGTATGAAAAGAGTATGATCAATGTGTTACTTGACTTGCTCACGATCCGCAAAACCTAGGGACTCGTAGTAGCACGCTTCGCACTCTAGGAATTCTATCGCAAACAAACCATAGCATACATAAGCAATCAATCAAAGATGCACGGGTAAAATTCGAATAAGAAGAACTAACCAAAAAGTTCAACTTAAGAACTCCGGTTTGCAAAAAGAATCACAACAAACGGAGCAACGAAACTCAAACTGCGAAAGAAACAAGATCTGATTACTAATCTGAACTAAGTCAAATTTTACAATACCAAAATCTTGCTCAAGCTGGTTAAATAGAAAGAGGATTTCGGGTAGAAGATCTAGGCGCTTGAATCGCCTGATTCCGATAAACGAGCGAAAAGATAAACTAAAACGAAAATCGGATCAGAAATCGCGATAAAAAATAATCATGAAAAACCCGAGAAAAAGAAAAACAGACGAATAGGCTAACGATGGAACGTTCGTTGTCTGTGACTAATGGGCGAAAACCGTTCGTTAAAACGAACGTACGAACGAACGTCTGCTAAATAAACTAAACCGGGAAAGCCAACGAACCGATCAAAACAAACATAACTAGTTTTAAAAAAACCGACGGTTTTTACCTAAACTGGAAAAAAACCGAACGGCGAGATTTGCGAAGTCGGGCGCGGCTCCGGCGGCTTCCGGCGAGCGGGGCGACGGCGGGGTGGCGCAGGTGGTGCAGCGGCGAGGCGGGCGGCCCGCTGGGCGGCGTGCTGGGCGGCGGCGGCGCTAGGCGACGGCCGCTGCTGCTGCGGGCTGCGGTGGCGGGGTGGGGTGGCGAAGTGGGGGCGGGGTGGCGGCTTATAAAGAGGGGAGGGCAGCGGTGGCGGCCTGTCCGGGACGGACACGTCCTGGCGGCGGCGCTGCTCGGGAGTCCTCTCCCGAGCCGTAGCGGGAAGGCGCGCGGCTGGGCCGGCTGGGCCTCAGCCCAGTGCGGTCCCGCGGGAGTTTTCAAGAAACAACATATTCCGCCGAAATAAAATCTGAGAAAAATAAAAAATCTAAAAATAACAAAACAAATTTTCACCGTCTAAATAAAATATTTAGAACAGGGTGAACATTTTCTTGGCCTAAAATGGAATTTTGAAAAAATGCACCTTATTTTCCAATTCAAATAAAATTCCAATAGAAACCCAATAAAAATATATACTCTGATTTTAATACTTTTCCTCCAATATTTCATTTGTTTTGGAGAAGTCATTTTATCTCCTCTCTTATATTTTTCTATATGAAATATTTTGGAGATAAAAATAAATAAACCAATGTGATCCTTGTTTCGATATTTGATAAAAGTCAAATATGAAAAACGTGAAATCCCCAACTCTCTCCGAGGGTCCTTGAGCTGCTTACAATTTCGAGGATCGCGAAACGAAATGTAACAAAATAGGATACGCATGAATGACCTATGTATAACATTCCAAATTGAAAATTTGGAATGTCACAAGTGGCATCAATGTAGATGAAATCCTCGCCAGATGAAGACTACGACGTCATGTCGATGTAGTCAGGCAACGTGTCGAGGCAGTCGGCATCGTCCCTAGGAGGGGGTTTGATGAAGATAGCGACGTCATGTTGATGTAGCAGCCTTACTCGTCGAGCCGGAGATTGCTGATGAAGGCCCCGAAGGAGTTCATGAAGTGGTGAAGGTGATACGGTGCAGGAGGGTTCTGGGTGAGGTGAAGTTGGATGGCTTCTAAGTCCATGCAGATGATCCTCGCGTGCCTCTCAGACACGGGGTTCGAGGTCGGCAGGTGGAAGTGGTACTTCTCCCCCGGTTTGCCGTCGGTCACCGGCGGGATCATATCAAGCGAGAGCGTTGGTCCATGGGACACCAATGCCTTAAAATGCTTTTCAGCCATAATATGAAGTTCTTTGACCTCGTCGACGAGGTTCGCTGAAATACATCCCTTCCAAGTGCATTATCCACAAAAAATAAATTACGGAAGCGTTATCCAAACGCTCCATCTATATAAAAAACACGTATGTAAAAAAATGTGCTCGAAGGGTACCTCCAAGTGGTGAGCGTGACCTCCTTCTGGGTTTGCATCCTTGTCAGCTGGGCGTTTCTTCTCATGCCCAGAGGTGGCTGAGACGACCCCAACGCGCGAGCTCGTCGGTGCGGATGATGAGCTCTTGGCTTTATCAAGGACTACATGGCCGTGGTGATGGTGACCGGCGGTACACCACCTTGTTGAACTTCTCAGCACCGGGCGCAGGCCATGACAGGGGAGATGAGTCCCTGGATGACCCGTCGCCGCGCCCGATGTTGCGACCTGCCTGACGGCTACTCCCGCTGCCGGACGCCTGAGAGGACCCTAACACTGCCGGGATGTGGATCTTCAGCTTCGGGTTGGAGTTGGTCTTTTCCTGAGCGCCTGCTTCTTGGGAGCCGTAGGGTTGCTGCGCCCCATGTCAAGCTTTGACCTGAGTTTAAAAAAAAAAGTGCATCAGTACGCAAGCACTTGAAGCCTGCTACAATCGAGCTTACTCTTAAGAAAAAAGAGTACGCAGGCAGGGCAGCATGCTACGGCAACTGATATGATATATGCTAAGAAAATATATATGAGTGTGCATGCTGGCCAAGCGCGCTACTGGAAGAAATATATGGTCTATTCCTAAAAAAAAGGAGGTCGGTATACAGGCGGACGAGCGATGCTACTGAAACTGATCTGTGATTTATGCTGAAAAATATGTGTACATCAGTATGCACACACATGAGGCCTGCTACGAATCCAATCTACGCTTAGGGAAAAGCAGTATGCATGCATGACCGTGCTACTGCAAGGGATCTATGATACGTTCTCATAAAAAGGGTTACCATGCTACAACTGAAGCCATGTGAAGAAAAAATCAGAAGTACCCATGCGTCTAACCGTGCTACTAAACAGATCTATAACTTATATGTCTGCACGTGCATACATCATAGGTTAATTGCATCTAATTCGAGCAAAGAAGTTAACAGGGTTACAGGAGAAGGAGTTGTACCTTCTCTACGAGTTGAAGAAACGGCTGCTCCACGAGCATCGACCTGAGAAATTCCTCGAGACCGACTGCTTGAGTTGGAGAGGCGGCTGCTCTCGACTATGAGCGGCGATGTGTAGATGTCCCACGGGGATGTGGGTTATATAGGCCCTTGGAAGATCTAAACCGGTTGCCAGAGATCATGTTTGTTCTGATTCTCCAGGGAGATAACAAACTGGGTCAAGAGCAGCCGTGACTTGAAGATGCATTCAAAACAACCGCTCAGCGGATATTGCAAAAAATAAAAGTATATATATTCACGTTGAAGTGACGTACGGTACTGGAATTCATCTTTGTACGGCTGCATGGTTATCCTCTTGTGCCCCCATTTCCGAACCAGGAGCTTTCACCGATCCGAGTCCGGTTCGCTTCGCGCTTGAACTCAACTCGGTGAGGGGGTATTTGTTCGACGCAATTTTGTCGTCATTGTATATGTGTTAAGTACTCCCTTCGTTTCTAAATATAAGTCTTTTTAGAAATTCTAATATAGACTACATACGGAGCAAAATGAATGAATCTGCACTATATTTACATTCATTCGTATATAGTTCATATTCAAATCTCTAAAAAAAACTTATATTTAGGAACGGAGGGAGTATCAAATATGGCATTGATACGTGGACACAAGTTTAAACATGCATGACCCCCCCCCCCTCCCCCCTCCATTTCAAAATAGATGACCCAACTTTGTACTAACTTTGGTAAAGTTAGGACATCTATTTTGGAACGGACAGAGTAGTTTTCGCTTAATAACGATGAGATTTTTGGCTAATCACCCTGGAGAATGGCCGCTGGAGCGACAACCTAGGGCCCAGGCGAGAGGGGGCCCCATGATGGAGTATATATATATATACTAGAAGAACGTCCGTGCGTTGCAACGGGCCCATATTAACTTTAAGAGTTCAATATTAATATTCTCATACATATCAAGTGACATTGGTGATTTTTTTTACCATCAAATCCTCACACACACACTCTTCCTCGCTCTTCCTCACTCTCTCTCCTCCTCTCCGTCTCTCTCTCTCTCTAACACACACACATATCCATCTTATTGGGTACGGGACCATAATCCATCTATTTCACACACACGCGCGCTACTGCATAACAATATGAATTATGTGTATTATATTTGCCACCACAACTGAGGGAATTAATTTCATGTAAATCGGTCAGCCACAGCTCCTAGAATACGTGGAGGAGGTGGCTAGGGTCGGCGTCGGCAGCGTCCGGCGCGGGCCACGGGCCCGCTTCCAAGTGCGTCCGGGTCCTTCAAGTGCCGCTTCCACGCACCAACTCCCATGGCCACGGCCACGGCCACGGCCAGGGAAGCCGCCCTTCTTCGTCCCCTTCACCGGCCGCGGCCAACGCGGTGCCGCGGTGCCCGGCCTTGCCATCCTCGTCCTCCGGCACCGTCGCGACCCAGTGATGCAGCCCAAGCATCGGCTTTGAGAATCAAGAACGCTCGACAACGGAGAGGGAAGGTAAGATCATATACATGTCATAAGAAAGGGAGTTTATTTACTGCTCCATCAATGTATTGTTTTGTAACGCCCCGGACACACCCGCCAGTGGTCGTTACTCCTGGCGGGATCTAGACTGGCCCCACAGATCAATACTAGTCTTTTCTGCGCACTTTGTCCTCACTCGTGCGCACCCGGGAGAAACTTCCCGGTCGGTCACCATCCTGAAACTACTCCAAGCTGAGCTCGCTTAACTTTCAAGTTTTGTCCGAATGGGCTCCCAGAAAAGAAGGAATTCCTTATTGATATGAGTAGTCTATCATCCCTAATAAGCCAGGCTATCACATACAGCCCCACTCAGAGGAATCGACGTCCTCGTTGGGCCACAGGAACGTTCCCTCTTGGCACATACGTCTGTGCTTCGAGTCCGGCAAATGTGCCATGCCATGTGCCACGACGGTTCACAAACGTCATGCACAACATGACCGCGCATCTATCAGCAAACATCCGTGTAACCGCGAGGGTCGGTTCTGATACCACCTTGTAACGCCCCGAACACACCCGCCGGTGGTCGTTACTCCTGGCGAGATCTAGACTGGCCCCACAGATCAATACTAGTATTTTCTACGCACTTTGTCCTCACTCGTGCGCATCGGGGAGCAACTTTACGGTTGGTCACCCATCCTGAAACTACTCCAAGCTGAGCACGCTTAACTTTGAAGTTTTGTGCGAATGAGCTCCCAGCAAAGAAGGAATTCCTTATTGATATGAGTAATCTATCATCCCTAATAAGCAAGGCTATCACATGTTTCCTTTGTTTGGAGATTGATTACCATCCGTGAGTCAAGGTAAGGTTAATGTCATTGGGCGATTTTTCTGAAAATCAAATATTTGTTTTCTAATTAGTGTGATTGAGTGATTTAAGGTAAGATTAATTAATTCAAATTTGATCTTTAGAGATTGTTCGTGATTGATTCTACATTACTAAATAACTTACGTCAGTATGGAAAGTTCTGATCTGTTCAGATTTCTTTTGTTGTGTGAGAGGGTGATGTGAAAATAAACCGATGAAGTGGGGAGGGGACTGTTTGACGTGTTTTTGCACTTCCTGCTTTCAGAAAATCTAAGTTTAATTTTAGTTTCTTTTTCAGTGCAAGTTATACACATCTATGATCGGGTGTGCATGCACATACATATACGCAATAGGCAATCCTCGATTCGGCTGTACGTGCATGCATGCACTTTGAGTTTTGCTCATGTTACTAACTAATGTATACTTGCACTAGATACTCGGTGGTGTAGTCTTACATACATGCAGGCTTACACTTTGGAAGGCCAAATCCACGTCTATACCAGCACCCTGGCCCACGCGTATTTATACATCCCCGAATACCCGCATATTTACGTAGCCAAAAAAAGAAAAGGGTAAGCAATACACGGGAGAAGATATTTGGTATGTATGTGGGGTTTTGGTTTTGCAGAAGTATGCGCCAAGAAAAATAATGAAGGGATAAGCAGCGAAGGTAGATGGATTAGTTGCAGTCCATATCCCGTCCAAGAAAATCGGCAACAGCCGAACGGCCGTGGCCTTGCTGCACGTCGCCATCCATCCAGCCACCCTGCTTCCTGTATATACAGATACAAAGCACGACCGGCAGAAGGGTTCACGCACGGGGAGAGGACGACGGCCAGAGTGGGAGGATGGAGAAACACCCAGGAGACGCGCCCCTGCGGCAGCGTCGATGAGAGTTGGCATCTTGCCGGAGGAGATGTACAGGTGCTGCGGCAGCGCCGAGGCCGATCAGACGAGGAGAAGCGGCGGCGCCAGGAATGACGACTCGGAAACTGCCCAATCTTGGTCGGCGCGTCGGCAGTGGCCACGACGCCCTCATCATCCTCTTCCTCCTAGTAGATGTGTTTTCTTTGTCATTGTTTTTCCAGGGTTCAGGGAGGGGCGGAGCTCACGTACGCAGGATGCAGCAGCGGGAAGGAGGTACGCACGAAGAGAAGACGCGCCCGATGGCGGCAGCGTCGACATGCAGATGAGCGATGTGCCTTGAGGGGTCGAAGGGAAACCACGACGCAGCATGCTTGTCGGGCAGCCCACGCGACCTGGTCCTTTCCAGCGGCAGCACGTGCGGCAAGGAGATCACGGAAGCCAAAGGAGTGATGCGCTCGCCACTATGGTGGCAACACACGTCAAGATGCGAGACCGTGGCCACCGCCGGCGCCCTCGCACACACACACACACGTACCCTTGCCTGTCCGGCCGGTGGCTGCGCCAGTGACAAGGAGGACGGGCAGCAAGCAGAACACGCTGGTGGCGACCGACCTACAGATGAGCGTGTGACAAGATACAACATGGAGTACCATCTCTCAGGTCAACTAACAATAAATATATTCATCTCACTTGTGTATCAGCCGAAGAAACACATACGTACAAGGGTCCAGGAGCAGCACCTGGGCATGGAGGTTTGCAGCAGCTCCTCCTGCGTGGCTCGTCTGGGTAGTAGGCAGGAACCCAAGCAGGCACCCTCGAGCGGACTTGAAGATGGTGGCATACATCCATCCATTAGGACTCGCACCAGGAGGCACCGGGAGGGATCCAGAAGGAACGCCCCAGAAATTGTGGCAGCGATGGCAAGCTGAGGAGGAAGAGATGCCGGCCACGGCGGCGATCTACCCACGGCAGGCGCCCGAGGAGATGAACAAACGGGAGAAGACCAAGCCTTGCTGACTAACTCTATTTGTTACTATGCCTTTCATCTATCAGATGCTACACAAGAAGAACAGCGGGAAGGCTGAGGAGTCCGGCATGCACAAACATCAGCAGAGAAGACAAGGCGGAGACGCGCCCCTGGTGGCAGCGACGAGGAGATCGGAGGGCGTGCCGGAGATGGAGCCACCAGTGGCGGTGGAGGACGATGACATGAAGGTCGACGGCACCAAGGTCTCCATCACCCCTCACGTCCACTTCGTTACCGCGGCGCTGTAAAAGACGACATGGAGCGACGCCACACCGCCGCCCACCGTTGATGTCGTCGAGCCGGCGCCATGGAGGTCGACGGCACCGAGGTCACCAACGCCGTTTACATCCACTTCATCAAAAATGGTGCCGCGGAAGACGACGACATGGAGCACGCCACAATGCCGCCCACCATTGATGTCCTCAAGCCGGCGCCATGGAAGATGGCGACGCGGAGCTCAATATCATGCAGCCCGTCGTCTACCTTGTCACACCAAAGAGATGCCGTTCGAGATGGAGACCTATGGTTCGCCGTCACGCACTTCGCCCGCTTCATCGAGACATAGAGGACGAAGCAGTGGAGCCTGCCTGGACGCCGCCCGCCGACGACTTCGTCAAGCAAGCGCCGGCAACAACACCGACACGACATGGAGCTCGACATCATGCAGCCCATCGTCTACTTCGTCACACACGGATGCCGTTCAAGATGGCAACCCGCCATCACACGCCATTCATTAACTTCATCAAGTAGGCGTCATGAAGGGTGACGTCACGGAGCTCAATATCACGCAGCCCCGTCCTCTACTTCGTCGCACTAGGGGGCACCCAGGCGTGGACGCCACAAGGCTGCCGCCCTTCACAACGCACACATCCATCTATCAGGAGATCCATCCATTCACCACGCACGTCCTAAGAGAAGACTCGCCAGCGCCACATCCATTCGTCGCCGGCGCTACATCCATCCAATTCACCAGGCACCAGCTAGCCATCACGCCCATCCATCCAACACATGGCAAACCCATTCACAAAACACCAGGGGCAGAACACATCTTGCAGGAACCGCAGCCGCAACGGAGACCGGCGGCCATCCATGCAAGGGCGGCAAGGACTTCGACGACATGAACACCAAGCTCATTTTTCCAGATGATGAGATGATGGTCTAATTACAGTTTCTCTTGCATCTCTCTCTGCCATCCAGCATACATGCACTACACGTAGAGTATGTGCCGGACACCGGAGACGATGCTTACGTGATCGCGTCGTCGCCGCCGCCAAGGACGACTGCACCGTATCAGAAAACTGAATCGACATCGTTGGGGGTTGTCTACGCCAGGCCCTTCACTTGTAGGTGTCACGTGGCTGGAGATTACTCGGGAGCACCGGAGCTCTCCAACAACGCAGCCCAACCGCTAGCCCCGGCGCCCTACCATGGCGGCCTTCATGGCGCTCGGTGAACACTTCATGGTGTACAGGCGACTAATAGGGCCACGGTGAATAGGTTCATGGCAAAGGGTACACCGGCGTACATGTTTTGCATCACGCTCTTGGAGGAGACGAAGTGGCGGAACCGAAGCTCGCTGACGACGCAGCCTGAAACTCGCCTTTCCCTTCACGGCGTACAGGTCCTTGGTGGAACCAATGTCCGCGAGGACGGGTCTAAGACCGGCTCTTCCTTTACGAGGCACGCGTCC
Organism: Triticum aestivum; assembly: GCF_018294505.1. NCBI lineage: Eukaryota > Viridiplantae > Streptophyta > Magnoliopsida > Poales > Poaceae > Triticum > Triticum aestivum. Next base: position 752,000,376 of record NC_057800.1, read on the forward strand.
CCGACGAATAGGTCAATGGCGTACAGATCCTTCGTCGAGCTGGAATTTGCAACAGCGCTGTCCAAGGCCGGTCCCTCCTACGAGAGGTGCACCCACTGTGGCGTACAGAGCAGCGACGTACAGGTCCACGGCGTGGCCAGCGTACAGGTCACCCCTTGGCGTAGCACCAGCCCAGCGTGACGTGGCCTCTACAACGCTACCTTTGCACAGCCTCGTGAGGCGGCCCCCCTTTGTCTTGGCGGACCGCCGAATACTCGGCGTCTAGCCGAGATGAGGTGCCAACCACCCCGGCCACGCCCATGTGAGCGCGCGTTAGTTTTTACACTAACGCCGGTCTCCCCAAACCGTTACACCCGCAAGGTGTAGCCCCTTGAACACCCCGATGAAGTAACAGGTCGTCAAGAAGTCTAAGCCGAGCGTGACCCATGCTACCCCAACACCAACTACTCCAACGCCGCCAAGACCGACGAGGCACGACGGCGAGGCCGGGTGCTGCCACCGCTAAGGCCACGCCACTTGCGGCGTGTGTACCGATGAGGACACGGGCTCTGCCGCTGCCCACACACACATCACCATCATCGTGCATGGAGGACGCGAAGCGAAGACGACGAAGACGACCACATGGCTTAATCGAAGGTATCCCACGGAGCAACCCGCGGGTGTAATTAACCGGGAGCCTTCCGAGGCCCCGTGAACCAGGAGACCGCAGTCGCCACAATCAGGCTGGCCGCGCTAGTTGGCCACGAAGTGCACTTTTTTGTTTACGGGATCTTGTAATTTTGTTTCTCCAATGAGATTAATGAAATACTCGTTTCCCGTATCCATTTCTTTGTATACTACAGTACACTGGCACGCCCGCAAATTTTCTTTTCTTCTTTGCCCGGCGCAAGAGAGAAATACGCTCCCCTTCCCTTCTCGCGGAGTCTTAGATATTTTTCTAGTGTCAAACAGGGACGAAAAAAATCTACGAAAAAAACCAGCGAAGGTGGGAGAAGGTACCAAAAAAAACCATGAGAGGTGGGACAAAAAAAACCTGGAAGCAAGACTACCAATTGTTCTATTAGGAGTAGAGATATGTAGTTAGCACAAATACTTCACGTCAAATGTCTTAAAATATGTAATAGAGAGTACTCACAGTAGAAACCGGACGAACAATTCTTTACCATCCCACCAGAGCATAAAATAAAAAGTAAAATAGCCGGACACATCCCAGCCATTTCCTAAATTAATTTCATCTTGAATATAGTGATAAAAAATGCATGTATTTTGAATGTTATGATAATGAAATATATAAATTTACCAGTCTATACTCGTTGGAATACCAAGCGGAAATAACGTTGTCATCTAGATACATCTGAATGCCCGTGCGTTGTCATGGGACAACAAATTTAATACGTTAATAAAAATCATTTTAATTCACAACATGTCGCTTGCAGCTTATGATTTCTTGCAACAAATATCATTAGATATTACTGTTAGACAAAATCATGACTACTATTAAGACAACATCCATGACTGCATTCAAATTTGAGGTGGTATAATTTTATGACACATAACACGTATATTATCAATTAAATTTGCTGGTCAAAATTAAATCACACAGAGAGTATATACAGGCTACTTTTCTTACAAAATTTGATTTATGAATACATCTTCTCTTCCCCCATGCAATCCATCTCCTCAGCTTTGCCACAAGCTTTTTTTGCAATAAAAGCCACACTTTAATAAGAAAATGAGAAGTACATCATTTGGTAATAACCACACATGCAACAATGGACTTGAATGTCACTAACTCTGCTCTGTACTACAACGGGTTCTGCCTTTGCTATACACGACGCTTCTAGCAACATCACAACAAATGCTCTGTCAGCTAACAATCATAGAAACATCTGTCATAATGGTTAAATGGTGCTTTTGTTGAGACGTGTATACATATCGTCGACATATTTCAATGGGCATACACTACTTTCCATGTGTTACATCAAAATATATGACCACAACATCTGCTCTCCTTCCCCTCCTTCCGTCTGTCACCGAGACAGGGACCTAGACTTTGTGCTGCTCTTATTGATTTAATGAAAAAAGTTATTTATCTCTGTTAGAACACAAATGCTTAGATAGCATCTGCATGTCAGGGAAGGATAATGTGGCTTGGATAGCATCTGCAAGTTAGGAAAGAATTATGCGACCGTGTAATATTTGGACAGGAACAAAAGTCATGAAAACATAAAAGTAAAGTTCATGAAGACACAAACGATACTGTCTTATCACTTCTCAGGTTTTAACTTTCTTATTACCAAATTGGCTCAAATATCTACCTATAGTCTGGAAAATAAAATTGAACGAGATCACGCAATCAAGATGGAGGTTGTCATGCATTTTTCTCTGTGCAGATCATCAACATGAATAAACAGGTACATAAACAGAAAAATGATGAAATGGAACTTATTCAGCCGAGTGGTCTTAGAGCATTGTATAAAATTGATACTCCCTCCGATCCATACTACTTTTCTCAAACAGATGTATCTAGCATTGATATACATCAAGATACATCCGTTTCAGCGACAACTAATATGGATCAGTGGGAGTAATAGATCATGCAGTCAAGTGAACAATGGACAAAGCACTAAACATTCCTTGGGTGCTCACACACTCGACAAGTGGACGGTACTCTTAAATAACTATGATAAAGGGATTTCATCCAAAAATACTATGTTGCAGAAGATGTTCTGGAATATCAATCTAAAGGAGATAAATTATCAAAGCTATAGAATGATTGGCTCGGTATCTTGTCTACAATTTAAGATTAACAATTATTTGACAGTTTCTCATCAAGCGGGGCTTTAAATACTCATAGTTCCATTCTTGACGTGGAGTTCAAACGGCGCAGTGAGAATTTCTACTAAAAAATTAAGATGACGTATTGACATGCAAGTTCAGTTTAAAGGTTAACTTTAATGCCAACCATAAAACGACTGGAAGTGCATCTACGCATGGATGTTATGGAGCTTTCAAGTAGTAACAATAAAGTGCAGAGATAATAGTGTACCTCTAAATATAAGACCATCCAAGTAACAATATTTTTGTTGTCAGTACAAATGCAGTTGATGTTGCCAAAATAATTCATCTTCTTGGTCCATAAAAGAGGAGAAACTTAACACCAAAACATCTTATCATAGGTGATCCAAGTTGTTTTCTTGCGAGAGTGGGAATTCTTGGAATATCCTTTAACCAAATAGTTCGAAATGGACATCACTTTATTCAGGGGGTTCGTTCCATGGAATTTACCTTTTCACATAGCAGGAGCAGAAATCTGTGAGGATGAATGTCTCCATGATTTGTGACAGGAGAACTATAGCTCGCCAGCACGAAGCCAACATACAGCCACGAGTAAGCAAAACCTACAGAAGACATTTTAGTAGTTTAACGATCAACGCTTCCTCAAAAAAGTCTATGACAGCCCAGCTTTTTTATTCTTATAAAAGAAAAGTACCAGGAACACCTGCGTCTTACAGAGCAAACCAATGGCAGAGGTAAAAACAAATCCCCACAGATCAACACAACAGCCTGCTGGGAACAAAAGAGCACGGAGCAGGCGCACACATAAAAAAAATAGCAGTGCAGTCCATCATATATAGACTTGGTTTTTGTCTTGAACAACTCAAGCAGCTTCTGTTGGCGCCGCCTCCTCGCAGCGCCGCTCTTTCTTCTTCCTCGAGCTGTCTCGCACACCTCTCTCTCTCTCCTTCTCTCGTCTCACACAAGAACACACACTACGCAGAAAACACAGACGTACACACACACTTCACCAAGAAGAGCACACAAGCTTTGCCCAGAGGCACTCTTACTTGGCAGCCACAAGTGCTACATCTTTTCCTTCAGCCCTCTCGGCCTCATTTTCATTAATCTGGCCCACTACACACGTCCACCTTCTGGAATCGCTCCACACAGTGGATAACTCGGCCGGCCAACGTCCAGTACACAAACACACCCTTGGACCACGCCACTAACTCAACTGATCCATGCACTCACCTAGCTACATGCAGCTGCATGCTAATCTACTTGACCGAATCACTCGGCAACATCCCAACTAAGTCACGCATGACCCTATCTCTCTCCTAGAATCTCTCTAGGAGTGGATCACCGGCTAACAACTTATGCATGCATGCTGACTACCTTGGCCAAATCACTCGGCCACTTAACAAATCCTGACGACCTAATAGTAACATGAAGAGCACACTTGCATGTATGCAACACATGTCAAGATTAATTCTAACATTTTTCCCTCCTAATCTTGACATGGTGGCTCACCAAAGTTGTCACGGATGACACCTTCGCGGCGTCAAGATCCACTCCATCTCGCCTTCATGGATGCCGTCATAGCGCCGATCACGCGCACCGTGTCGTTGATGACGCCATCGCAGCATCGAACTCAACATCACCATCATGGCCTTGACCATACCATCGCAGCAGCGGTCACCACGCCGTCTTGTCGCCGCATCACATCACAACTTTTGTTGGCTTTGCACCAACTTGCCATGATGACGATGACATCGCACCACCGCCGTCGGCATCACACCGACTCTCCTTGAGATCATGGCATCGCGCCACCATCATCTCCTCTCAACGGCATTGCACCGATGTCTTCTTACGGCAGCTTCGTGCTACCATCTCCACCTAGAGGCACCGCATGGCGCCGTCGGCCTCCATCTCACATGGAGTCCGCCGCGCCACAGACGACGCCGTCATAGCGCAGGTCACCATAGACCATGTTGTCGTGGATGACGTCCCCGCGACGCCGACCACCACACCATCATCATCTTGCGGCATCGCACCGCAACCAGCCACCAGGGACATCGCGCCACCGACAACCTCCACCTCGCGCCGCCATCCTCCACCTCACATGGAGTCGGCCGCGCCGCCATCGCCGTTGCCACAGCTATTGCCTCCGCCACTGCTACGCCGGTCACCATAGCCGCCGGCACCGTCGTCCCCGCTACGGATCAACAAGGCTCTGATGCCAATTGTTGGCGCCGCCTCCTCGTAGTGCCGCTCTTCTTCTTCCTCGAGCTGCCTCGCACAACTCTCTCTCTCTCCTTCTCTTGTCTCACACAAGAACACACACTACGCAGAAAACACAGACGTACATGTTGGAATTATGTGTCCTGCAACTATATTCAAATTACTAGGAATTACTAATATTCGGAATACCTCATTATGGAATTATACATGTATTTATGCATGGAATTACTTTACATGATTATCATGGAATTATCACTTGTTGGAACGTACTTAAGTTATATGCTTAAGGAAGCTGGTCGATTATCAGTGGAATACAATATGATATATATATTGGAAAGACTACCCGGGTACAGTGATAATCGGAAGGAGCTAGATCATATAGTTAGATTACAACCCTAATGTTGATCTACATAATTAGAGAAATTTACACTCTATTATGACGCGTTGCTCATAAGCGCGTGCTTCGGGGACACAATGGGTAGAATCCGTTAACAGACAAATTTGATCGTGGTTGGTAATTTGGTCTGGAGTCTATCACGGAAAACTAGTTGAAAAGACTAGGAATCTTATCTGTATAAGAGATGGATTCTTTGGAAAGACAGTATAAGAAGGTCCCTACACCCTAGCCTCAGAGATGCGAATTGTGAGCGGCACCACGGATAAGCGCAGAGGAATTAGGGGTAGACCGCAAACCCTAAATTTCTAAAAGTACACACACACTTCACCAAGAAGAGCACATAAGCTTTGCCCAGAGGCACTCTTACCTGGCAGCCACAAGTGCTACATCTTTTCCTTCAGCCCTCTCGGCCTCATTTTCATTAATCAAAGCAAGTACATATATACGAAGACTTAGACAGCCCACTACGCACGTCCACCTCCTGGAATCGCTCCACACAGTGGATAACTCGGCCGGCCAACGTCCAGTACACAAACACACCCTTGCACTACGCCACTAACTCAACTGATCCATGCACTCACCTAGCTACATGCAGCTGCATGCTAATCTACTTGACCGAATCACTTGGCGACATCCCAACTAAGTCACGCATGACCCTATCTCTCTCCTAGAATCTCTCTAGGAGTGGATCACCGGCTAACAACTTATGCATGTATGCTGACTCCTTGGCTAAATCACTCGGCCACTTAACAAATCCTGACGACCCTGCTTCGGGCAGCGGTCTTGGCTGCGTTCGGCGGCGGCGGCTGGGTCGGCGGCGATGGACCATCTGACCTCGGTTCGGCGGTGGCGGCATGGAGGGCCTGGTGGTTGGGTCGGCGCCATGTGTGGTTTGCCCTCCGGACAGATCTGATCTGGCCGGTGCGACCTGCTCAATGTGCGGCAGCTTAGATTGGCGGCGATCCGTGCACACGATACTTGATGGAGGTTTCTCGAGCGGATCCAGGTGAAAACCTAGTTCTCGGCTTGATGCCAAGACCGGCGTTGGCGGCACTCTTTTGTGTCATTACCTTCTTGAAGGCATCGCCGTGAAGAAACTCCAGACCTCTATCCGCTACCTCCGGGGGAAACCCTAGATCAGTTGATCAGATGACGGCGACGCGTTGGTGTCGTTTCCTCCTTGGGGGCGTCATTCTTGGAGGCATACACGGGATCGAGGAACCAGTGGGCGGCTTTTTTGGTGGAGCGGTGCTTCATCCTACACATTGATGACGGCGGATCTCAGCGGCGTGGTGCAGTGGAGACTCAGCGCCCGATGCGCGGTGATGGACTGGCACAGGAGGAGGTTGCTGTCTGGCGTCATGGTGGCGTCGATGGCAGAGTGGCCTGACAAAGGTAGAAGCCTCAATATCTGCTATGAAGACGGACCAGTGGAATATGGCGGCGACGACACATGTGAGTGCGTCAGACCAGTTTATGCCCCAGACCCGGTATGTGGCTCGGTTGGGGCTTCTGGCTTTTGGTGATAGGCTTAGGTGAGTGGACTGGGTATTTGGCCCAGCAAATGCCCCTTCATCATATGGATAGGAGTAGTGGCATATGATGCCAAGATGGCAGTTTCAGGCATATTGTTGTAATACTTTGTAAGGTCCTCGAGAATAATCAATAAAGTGGCCGCATGCATCTTTCAGATGCAGAGGCCGGGGGTCATCCTCCTTCTCTAAAAAAAATCCTGACGACCTAATAGTAACGTGACGTGCACACTTGCATGTATGCAACACATGTCAAGATTAATTCTAACAGCTTCGAAGTGGACACATGTACACCTGTATTTGGAATTTAGAATTCCTTGAGATGCCATCATGAGCAAGTATCAGTTTCGATCCATAAAACAAGTGATCTCTCTTTTTCTAATCATTATACATCCTATAACATCATTAAATGTTATCAATCTATATATATAAAAGATGCAAAATATCAATCAAATTACGATCTTAACTTTGGAATGAAAGTTAAATCGAGTCATGATATCTCGCTGAATTCGACATTGCATATGTTGTCCAACTTGAGTACAAGTAGTCACCAACAAGACCCTGCTAACTAACCTCGTACAGAACCTTTACCTCTATATCTAAATTGGCGAACTTGCACGGAAATTGGAACTAATTTTTAGCATAGAGGGAAAGGGGAGAGGAGCACTCACCTGCCACGTTGCATGACCTTCATCGACCCAGCAACATTCCAAGCCAAGATATGCCATCAGTGTTCTAAAAATCTGCAGAACATCCTGTAAAAATTTAATTGTATCCTACATACAGAACAGGAGCAAGATCGATGCATGCCTATAAAATCAAGAACCACTAAATCTGATTCATACACAAAAGAACACGGGAGAGCTTATGATATCCTGCTAGGCTACAGCCAGCACCACCCCTCCACCACGACTTCCTCGTCAGTCCCGTGGCCAGTAGCCACATTAACGTGAGGAGACGCGGGGGTGCAGACCGGCGAATATAAACAATGCATGTAACAGTTGAGATATAGAAAAATAAAGAGAATCACTCAATCTAGGAGGGCCAGGATGTTGTTCTGTAGGCGGTAATGGATTCGTGAAATAAAGCGGGGGGGGGGGGGGGGGGGGGGGCTATTTCGTCATAATGGATCCGTGAAATCTGTGGACAGGAAAAGAGATTCACCACGCGTGACTTTCATGTTAACCGAAACTACACAGTAACTGGCAAGCTTTATAAAAGATGCAAGCCTTAGTATTCGTTCAAGATCATAATAAGAAATTGTAATTTAAGGTAAAGACGTCTCGGCAAGTTCAAGAGTTGGCCTCACCTCGGAGCATCCCAACAGAAGCCAACCCACAGCCAGGGGCATCAGCATGATCAAATGCGTGTACGACGGTGGACGCCTCATACACGGTTGTCTGATAACTGATGGACAAAGGAGAAGGAGAGCCTCATCAGTAGCATCATGGTGGATTTCAAACCCAGCGTTGTGCTCCGCCCAACGAACATCCGGCGGCGGCCCGGTGGAGCTCGAACCAGAGAGACTCTACTGCTTGCTGGAGGGGTCGGGAGGGTCGGAGCACAGGAGCATTGACGTGAAGAGAGAGTAGGCCGGGGAGATTACTGATGGACATAATATACTGCAAGTGTGCAACCAAGCAGTATTCAACTCAAAGTCATTAGCCAACAAATCCCTGTACCAAGCGATACGGTTTCTCAGGCTCAGACTAGCTTTCCCCAGCGTGTGTGGCGGTTGAGACATCAAACTTTTTAGAGGAAGGCCATCATCACTGCGAGAAGACGGAGCTAGTCGTGCCTCCTTTTGGCTTCTCTGGCCAGCGGCGCCAGAATACGACCAAGAGTGTTATACCCAGCAGGAGCAGTCATCTCGTCCTCCAAAAACAAAGCCAATATTTATATACAGATTACAGAGATACAAAACCAAGATTGGAGTAACTTTTAGAACACATGCACAAACGATGAACAAAAAATAAAATAACCTGCTGCAGTAGAAGTAGAACGTTGTTGTCACCGTGAAATGTAGACTGGACATCAGATTCGGTTTGAAAACTCAGTCTTCAAACCTTGGCCACCACAGGCCTCACGAAACTACTGATAAAAGTGAAAGAAAATCCAGTGAGAACCACCGTTCCGTGTAGAAAAAGATATACTCAATTATTTAAACATTTTCACAATACCTGAATTGTGGTCATATTCTGCCAGGTTAGTGTAGCTTTCAGAGCACTCGAGTAAACGTGTATCGCCTAACTAATTTAAGGTGTTCTCTTCACATCCATATTTTTCTGAATGCATAAAGGTTATATAATTAATGTTCTGGCTGAAATTGAACTTCTCCTATTGGGTTCACCTACATTTTTTTTTGAGAAAGTTCTTTCCATTTTTCTCTCCTCTCTAATTTTTTCTATATATTATGCTGCAAATTTCTTGATTATTCTTTGCTGCAAAATGTCAGGCTCACTTAGTTGTAACTTGTAACAGGATTTGGGAAAAACTGCTTATAGTGGTATTTAATCAATCTGCTTTGTTTCTTCTATGGATTTATAGCATGAAGAATCAATATGAGAAAATAGATATAACTAAATCCCATGATTTCTTCGTCAAATGAATGTTTACAAACTGCAATTCACATGTATAGGACATCATCAGACAATGTTATACTTACAGTTCTAATACCTAGTACATAGATCATGCCAAGGATCTGACAAATATTACTGGAGAAGGGCAGAAGGTGGTCATGAAAATCCAGCGTGATTGCTCAAGCAGTTCGTATCTATACACAATTTAATTTATATATGTGCTAGGAGGATCGATGCACCAGCGTGATTGCTGAAGCAACAACAATGCAGTAGGCTAGGTAAGAAATGGTGTGATGTGCTTCCTGAATTTTCCTTACCGATCGGAGAGGCTCTGCTCTGTGCTGCTACAACTATGATTACACAGTACTGTAATCTGAATTCCCCTGCATTAATATGACCAAAACCAAATATTGTACAATGGCCAACTAAATACAGTTGTTTTCATTCAAATGCAGGTCCATTGATTGACGACAGGGAAGTTGTGCGAACCTAAAGAAAATGCGTCTGCCCGTGGTCAGATTGCCGAGAAGTTGTGGAGTTTGGTGCGAACGTCCGGAGCAGGGGACGTGCAGGCCGGGACGTGGAGCAAGGGACGGGCAGGCCGACGTGTCGGAGTCCCGGCGTGGAGGGCGGTCTCGTTTGACCGGCATGGAACATGCATGGAGTTCGACCCAGCCGGCCGCCCGCAGCTGGCAGTGGGCTAGGCAGACCGGCGGCGCGCGACGGTTGGTGACGTCGGCAGCCTACGAGACGCACGGGCTATGTGAGTGGCCATGGCGAGGACCTGAATCAGTCGTCTGGCAAGCCTGTCGAGCTTGGGGATGTGGGGATTTCTCTGGCCAGGGAGGGGAGAGGAGCGGCTCTAAAAAGTATATGGAAAATATACCATTAATGCAAACTTCTTAGCACAAAAGTATGTGAATAAGGTTGGCATGCTACCTCAAAAGATAATCTTCCCACAGTCATTCTACCTGTTCATAAAGAAATTACTTGTGAATATAATTAGATCATCATACGTTGTATGATGCTTTAGTTCCAAAAACTCACATGAATCTACTTGATGCCTTTCTTTGAAATAAGAAGAATGTCGCTCCTTATTTTTGCCATCGATTCCTCTGCTGTTCTTGCTATTCTCATTAATGTACAACAAGAACATACATAATGCAAACCCCTTTTGCAGGGACATGAAAAGGCTGATAGTAGTTCTATAGTGGCAAATATCAAATAGCTTTACTGGCACAACCGTACATGCCCTAAATACAACAGAATTCCTTCAGTCTTGAGCACATGACAGAAAAAACAAACTTGCGATGGGGCTTGTGGAGTTGTGGTGGAGGTTGTTACCTGATGCAGTGGCCACATGCGCTAGTTGAGGGCTCACGGTGCACGCCGCACAGCGACCTGGACCTCGGAGGGCCTTGGCTCTGTCAGGAGGAGGTCCCGAGTTCCTGCCAAGGACAGCCTGACGAGGGAGACACACTCACGCACGGCCGCTCGCGCTGCCCGCAACGCGACCACGCCCTTCCCTAGGGTTCCGCGACGGCGGCAGCGTCGTCCATGGCCACACCCTCCCTGAGTCCTGTCCTGCCCTAAACTGGGGTTCCGAGATGGCGGCAGTGGCGGAGGTCTCTGAGGTTGGAGAGGGGCAAGATGTAGGACGGCAGAGGCTGGAGCAATGGCGGCGGCGGCTGCGTCATCCCACAATCACGATGTAGGAAAATGATTGAGGAGGGATTGGATCGAGAGAGCAGTTGAATTGGCGGCGGCGTCTTCCCTGTGAGGTCCGCGGCAGCGAGATCGCCCCTCCCCCGTGAGGAGGTCCCGAGTTCCTGCCAAGGACAGCCTGACGAGGGAGACGCACTCACGCACGGCCGCTCACGCTGCCCGCAACGCGACCACGCCCTTCCCTAGGGTTCCGCGACGGCGGCAGCATCGTCCATGGCCACACCCTCCCTGAGTCCTGTCCTGCCCTAAACTGGGGTTCCGAGATGGCGGCAGTGGCGGAGGTCTCTGAGGTTGGAGAGGGGCAAGATGTAGGACGGCAGAGGCTGGAGCGATGGCGGCGGCGGCTGCGTCATCCCACAATCACGATGTAGGAAAATGATTGAGGAGGGATTGGATTGAGAGAGCAGTTGAATTGGCGGCGGCGTCTTCCCTGTGAGGTCCGCGGCGGCGAGATTGCCCCTCCCCCGTGAGGTCAGCGGCGGCTAGATCGCCCCTCCCCTGTGAGGTCGCCGGCTGTGATCTCGTGCGCCCTGTGAGGTCGGCGGCGAAGTTCTCGTGCGCCCTACTGTAAGATCCGCGACGGCGAGATTGCACCTCGCCTATCTCGTGCGTCTGCAGCGATCGTTTGTCGAGGGGATCGAGAGGAGCGTAGGTTTTTTTAGTGCGTGGGGGAGGATGAAACAAACCAGCGAAAAAACCGGACGAAAATGGTGGGACAACAATAAACTCGGAATAAAAACTACCAATTGAAACATTAGAAATAGAGATATATACAGTCCAGCAAAAAATAGGTAAAAAAATAAAAAAAATAGAAATAAGATGGGCCAGGCCCATCAGATAGCTAGCTAGCTATCACCGATCGATTAGCGAACGCGAAGCGTCAGGGGCCGTGAGTCACGCTAGTTGCCAGGCAAGACTGCTCGTTTTCCTTTGTATGTTCGTCGACCTTGCACCGCCGGCCTCCTCGCTCGACACCTTGCCGCGTCGCCCTCGCCTCGGCCGCTGCTGGAGTTGCGCGCACCGCACGGCAGCCCGACTCAAGATGGCAATGGGGCCCCGAAACCTGCGTCCCCGCGGGTTTTTACTTTATTAGGAGATGGGGATGGACGACTTTCTATCCCTCACGGGGCGGCTTGTGGGTACATTATTAAACCCGACATGTTTCACGGGTTTAAACCCGTTTGAGTAATACCCGATGGCGCAACAGAGGAGATGGAGTAGCGTGCTCCTGCCGCCGTCCGACCCCATCCTTCCTCCGTTCCTCCCCGCCCTTGCCTCCGCCTTGCCGCATCCTCTGCGCCGCCGTGCCATCACACCATCTCCACTTCTGCCCAGTGCCCCGCTGCAGCCGCCTGCTGGTCGTCCTATTCTACATGGAGCTGCACATCGGCTTCGGCATCGTCGCCTGCAGCGACTTCATTTACCGCCTCCTCTATATTCAGTCCCTCTCGGACAAACCCATCCATGAGACATCCATAGCAAACTGAAACTCAATTTCATCGCATTAGTCAAAGCACGCCATCACGTATTCTCTGTTGTTGTCACTGGAATCCTTTAAAACCCGACATTATCACTGGAATTCTTTACAACCCGACATTATCGGGTTTCTTAATTTTCTCCATTGGACACTCTCCTATCTGAAATATTAGTCTTGCCTATTTAATGGTGGTTCACATGCAGGTTCAGAGAGTAGCGCACTTGGATATGAGCATATGTGCAATCTTGAGTGGTCTCAAGACGAGATGAATTAAACAACGTTGACATGCTGGTTGTGCTAGGTGAGTTCCCCTTTGATCACACGTTGCAGAGTAGTAAAGTTATGATTGTTGAACTGTATGTCCCTGGTGCCAAGTTCCCCAAAATCAATGTTTTGTAGCTATATGTGTATGAGAAATAGTGGAAAAAGAAGTTTCCCTTAGTAATCATCTCTCTACTGAAATTCTTGTTGTGATGATAGAGCTATACAAGGTAGAATTCAGGGAATTATGTTTTTCAATGTTAACTTTCACCAACAAAAAAACTGAAGTTTCTGCAATAAGCTTCAGTGGAAATTACGGTAACCATTTTTTTATTACTGAAGCTCCTCGTCCAATTCCGCATCAATGTAAACAGAAAGTAAAAAATTAAAAACATATGTGCTGAATTTTGGTGCCAAGTACATGCCTTTCAGATATATTATTGCCTACTTAAGATGAAGCCAGTCACATTTCTCATTACACAGGATGATTTTGTCATGTGTCATGCTTCAAGAAAAGCAGGCTGGTCTTACATCTATTTGGAATATTTAGATGGCCAAGGTCAAAGAGTATCAAGGTGCTTCTAACTGATCTCACTCTTATTATTTGTGGCTGCCAATTTCCGTGTTTCGAAAGGAAAAAAATGCACTGCTGCTTCATGTGTAAGGCTATTCGGGTTGGATGCTTCGTCGGTTTCGGGAAACTTGGATCGTCGGGGTCGGCAACCTTGGTCACCAAGGGAGAGGGGGTAGGCGAGTTTGTCCCGCGTGTTAGGTGACGGAGTACTGGATTATGGGGTCCTCGGGTGTCCGGGCTATGTGACATGGGCCGGACTGATGGGCCGTGAAAATACAAGGTAGAAGGCCTTCCCCCGTGTTCAGATGGGACTCTTCTTTGCGTGGATGGCACGATTGGCGTCCGGATGTGTGCTTTCCTTTCTCTATGAACTGACCCTGTACAACCCTAGGCCCCTCCGGTGTCTATATAAACCGGAGGGTTTAGTCCATAGAGGCTATCAAAATTCATATAGGCTAGACATTTAGGGTTTAGCCATTACGATCTCGAGGTAGACAAACTCTTGTAACCACTATACTCATCAAAATCAATCAAGCAGAAGTAGAGTATTACCTCCATTTGTAGGGCCCCAACCTGGGTAAACATCACTTCCCCTTTGTCTCCTATTACCTTTGATCCTCAAACGCACAGTTCGGGACCCCCTACCCGAGATCGGCCGGTTTTGACACCAACATTAGGCGATTCGGGTTGGGTGCTTTCGTGGTTTTGGGTGACTTGGTTCGTCGGGGTTGGCAACCTAGGTCACGAGGGGAGAGGGGGTAGGCGAGTTTGTCCCCCGTGTTAGTTTTGGCGACTTGGTTCGTGTATTTTCTGTGTTCCGATAGGGGTCAAGCTCGGGTCGGACTCCCATAATTTTTTTTACAGGTCACGGGCTGATACGGTGTCTGATCGGGGCACTTGTTTTTGCCCGAAACATTAAATGGGTGGCTATTGTGCGGGTCGGCACGTTTTAAGGGGTCCGCTAGGGATGCTCTTACCTGCCCCCTACCCTTAAATATGTTGCCTACTAAAGAAAAGCAGATGCTAACTTAGGCAACTTTAGTGTAAGAGATTAGGTGATTCGAAGGACGGATGAGCTAACTTAGTATATGGGATTTACGCCACGAGCAATCACAACCACAATCCTAAAGATCAGCCACACTATTACAAAACAAGCAATCGAACTTAAGAACCAATAACATTGTCTATTTCAGCAGGGTATAGTATGCTAGAAGAACTTTCAGAAACGAGTATTGTTTGCTGGAACCTGATTTGCTGACCGATTATCCCTACATATTAGCTCAGAATCTTCCTCGGTATCACACAACCTGTACTCAGCACGTGCTTCTATCAACATCGACAGGAGGGAATTGGCTGCAAAAAGTGCAAATAAAAACACCCAAGAATCAACTCCCTTGCTAGGTACACTGCAATGTAAAAAATACAAATGAATTGTGCTTTTCATATATAACTGTGACAGAAAATGGAAGCAGCCACATTATGTAGCATTTAGCTATTAAATTGGCTAATGCGGCATCAGTTTCCCAGAGTTTTGGCACGATATGGTTTAATGCAACAAAATGACACATTATTTAGCCTCCCGTGCTCTACAAAAATAGGGGGGGGGGGGGGGGGGGGGGGGGGTATAATTGCCTACCGGTGCTTGTGAAAATGTCATTCGAAATCAATACCATTTTCTATCCCCGTATGATGAATAATATTGTCTGCTTGATGTCACGGAATTCAGAAAGGACGCTGCTTGATGTAGGCAATTCTGATTATTAACATAGACGGGCATTTCTTAACAAAATCTCAGTCAAGTTAATGTTCAAAAAGAAGAAGTGCTTATGGAGCTAGCTAGCAAGAAACACGGGGGATCTAAGCAAAACTTGACTTAAAAAAATGCTGCAAGTGTTCCATGTCTGCTAGCAACAGCAGACGGAATCAGATCAGGAGCGAGCTAAATTACAGAAGATCTTACTATGCTTCCTCCAAAATGAATACATGCACTGATCAGTATCTCGGCACCCTCACTCCCGCGAGATTTCGGCTCCAACTCGCCGAGTCGGTCGAGCACCACCGTCCACCAGCTGTTGTTGCTCCCGCTCACTGCATCTTGTGGCGCCGGGCCGCCGGCGAGATGCTTTAGATTGACGCCTGAGCCACCATAGCCAGCCGGCGAGATGCTTAGGATTGACGCCTGCGCCACTATAGCCAGCGGTTGGAGTACAGCGGGGCCGCGTCCCTGCTCGTGCTCTCTCAGCGTTACCAATGCGCAAGCCGTCTGCGTCCTGTTAGCACGGGAAATTGCCGCGCAACACCAAGATAATTGTCGTGCTTTCGTGGCGATGAACGATTGCATTCCGAGCAAAGCAACAAAGATCCCTCGCTTTCGTGGAGGAGAACCGGCCGCTTTTCAGTGCAAAACGGCAAAGATTACCAAACTCTAGGGCTGCTAGGGCTCGGCGGAGAAAAACGATAGATAAAAAGATCTACGTGGAAAAAGTAATGTTTGTATTGATAGATTGATTGTTGGCTTTTCCAATCAGGCGTGACCTTATATATAAGGCACGCTGGACTTTGACTTATACAAGGAAGTACTTGGCGTATACAAATAAAACTGTAAAATCTAAACCGATTAGAATCTAATTAGGTCATCCTTTGGGCTACCATACCTGACGTGTTAAATCAGCCATCTAACCTGCATGGCGACCTCTCCTGACCATATGCTCTCCTTGCCTTATCAATAATAAATTATTCTGGCCATGTCGCTATCACACCAGATAATTATGATTAATAATTCTCTTTGTGTTGTTGCACGTCCATGACCTAATCGCTCATGCCCAAGACTTGTCCCGGCTAGCCCCTAATCCAGGCAAAACTTCATATATTTGTCCGGAGTAAATAGCTTTGTTAGCCTGATATGCCTCTTCAGCATATATATTGTACTATGATCCAAGCCTGCATTTTAAACTAAATAGCAAGTGCAAAATAGTTGTGTCAGCCAATAATGTAACCATAGTCATTTAAATTAATCTGCCCATAAAATACCTAGCAGCCAAATTATATCATGAACACATGCGCCCCTGTTTTTGGTACAATTGCATTGACCAAAAACAATATTATAATACCTCAGAATGATGTCGATAACTTTACCGGCTATATAAGTGCTCAATGTCCAAAGAGCACATTGGGCAATTATTTTTCTTTTGGGCGATATTTGAAATAATATGTCGGCCAAATTTGCTTAGGGCGATACTTGGAATAATATACCGGCCACATTACCTCAAGCCTGCTTGGTCATGCTAGAATAGTAGTTTTTTTTAATATTTTCCATTGGGAGCCTTTGGCAACTTCTCCTTCACAATGCGCTTCTCCCTCCATGTCGTCTTCTGCAGCATTGATTTTTCTGGATCGAACAATGGCTTCTTCCTGGCTATCTCTTGCTTCATTTCAAATGCTCGTAGTCGCTCGACATGCCGTTTCTGAGTGTGTGTGAGTCCCGTTGGACACCACCGATGTCTTGGTCTAGTCTCTGGTGCAGCTGACTTAATTCTGTTGCCCCCCGAGTCTCTCGGCCTGTGCTGACGTACTTCTGCTTTTATGGCAAATAATTTATCTCTGGCCGAAACACATCTCTGCTGATCATGTGCATTACTAGCTTTAAATTTCAGGCCGCGTACAGTGCTTAAATCCCAATCAGTGCTAGACTTGAAATTTCTGGACACTCCTGGGCCACAACCTCCCATGAATAAATCAGCATATGAGATTGCCGATTTAGACCTTTGATTAGTACATGAGGATATAACGAATTCTTCTGACCGTGCATGTGTGCTCTGTCCAAATTTAGTTTCCTTTCCAAACTGATTACATCGGCCGGTTTGCTGCAACTTCACACCATCACTATTCTCCTCTATACCTATGGCTTCAATTTTCCCATCGTCTCTAGTAAATTCATTAGCGGATGCATCAACCAACTCACTAGTACGTACAAATTTCTTGTCTACACGTGTTTCCACACTAGGCTGCAAATCATCTTGTAAACTATTGTCTTTTATTGCACTAATCTTGGTGCAGCCACGCTCAGTTTCATCATGTGCTTTTGCATCACCTATACGACTGATCGGCACCCACTTAAACTTTTGACCACCTATATGAACTTCGCCATCTGCATTGTGTACCGATGACCGTTTCCTTTGGACAACAATTGTATCATGTGATCTAGCCGCCTCACCGAACCAGGCCTTTTTCTCATGCATGTTTGATCTGAACATAGGCCTCGGCGGAACCCATTCTGAGGGAAAATAAACTGGCCCTGTAGGATATGGCGCCCACGGATTAAAACCCCATGTAGGAAATTGTGGGTACATAGGAGGTGCACAACCCCAACATGTCGGCTCCATTGCAATATTGGGTTGTTGGTCATATAAATCTCTTTGCCATTGCTCATGACCGCCAAGTCCAGAAGGAGATCTAAGACATTTATTACCTCCAAGCCGGTTAAACACATTGTTGGTCTTGCGTGAGGTGTACTTTTCCAACAACATGCTAACTGACGGCTTTGGTCTTGGAGCTTGTTTCCTTCTTCCATTGACTTCCCAAACTCCTACTTCTGGATTTTTTTTGTTTGATCATCCTTGGAGAAGCATTATCATCAACAACATTTTTCTTTCTAGCGGATTCGGTCTGATCCGACCGAATAAGCATCTTCTTACTCTCAAGTTCGACCACATTGATAGGAAAAGCATCACTATCGAGCTTCATCTTAGAACTGTCTGTAAACGTCAATCGTCCTTCATTAATGGCAGATTGCACCTGTTGACGAAACATGTTACAATCATTAGTAACATGAGAGAAAGAATTGTGCCACTTGCAATAAGCTCTCCTACCCAACTCTTCTGTAGGTGGAATTAAATGACCCTCTCTCACTCTAAGTAATTTATTCTGCAGTAACATATCAAAAATTCTATCACACTTACTAACATCAAAAGTGTATTTAGTTTCATCTCTTCTAGCAGGTGTGGGTTTCAAAGCAGAACATGCAAAGGGTTTTGACTTTGGTGCTGGAATCCATTCGGCTACACATATATTAACGTTAACTTTACTAGCCGAATTACTATCATAATCAAAGGCATTACCTACATGATTATACTCCTCATTATCAATATTATCTTCAAACCGGCTATATTGTTTAATCCCCTTAGTCCGGTTTTCTTGTGCCAAAGCCTTCTGCAAAACTTGATTAACATCTAAAAATTCTTGCCCTTCTAGTTTATCCTTAATATGAGCGAGAAGACCCGAAAAGGCAAGATCGACTAAATCCTTTTCGGCTATGGTCAAACTGAAACATCAGTTTTTTACATCCCTAAACCTCCTAATATAATCAGGAACGTGCTCATTATATTCCTGCCTAACCATAGTTAAATCTGAAAGCCGAAGTTCTGTTTCACCACTATAAAAGTACTCATGAAATTTTTGCTCCAATTGTGCCCATGTTGAAATAGAATTAGGAGAAAGCGATGTAAACCAAGTAAATGCAATACCGGACAAAGACAACGGAAATAATTTAATCCTATAAACATCCGATGTGCCGATAGCACAACATTGGGCTAAAAATTGTCCGATATGCTCGAAAGTGGATCTACCATCTTCCCCTGTAAACCCAACAAAGTCAGGAATTCTAAAATTGCGAGGATAAGCTGTAGAATCGAAGTAATTAGGGTATGGTTTTTGATATGCACGTGATTTACTCTTAGGTTCTAAACCAAATTCTCTTAGTATACTAGCAATCTTATCCTTAAAACTATCATTCAGCTGTAGAGAATTAGTTTGTGGAGCAGATGGAACGCTAGCACGTGATGGAAACTCCGGCAAAGAAATTTGAGCTTGTGATGCTTGCAACGGAGACCCATTAAAATATGAATCGGGTACCGGCCCGCACGGAATCCCAGTACTGACAGTCAATGGCGGTGGTGTACTGTATTCTACAGTTGGATAAAAAAGTTGTTGCAAACTAGAATTAGAACTAGCACTTCGGTTATTGTTGTTGTGATTTTGTGGAACCAAAGTTGAGACAATAGGAGCAGTTACGCTAGGCATAAAATTATTAGCCGAACTGCTCTCATAGTTACGGCCACCTTGATCACTATTTGAAGGAACCTGGGGCTGCACAATGTTATTAGCCGATGCTCCAGGTTTATGATTATTACTAGGAAAGTTAATGAAGCCACTATTCTCAATCGGTATTTTCTCAGAATAATCATCGTTGATTTGCAGCACTAACGATCGAACATGACTAGGTCAAATATTTTCAAGATCTTTGTGAAGCTACTCCTTAAATTCTTCAATTCTATTAGCTAATGATTGAGTAATTGTGTGTGTCGTAGTTTTCACATCAGAATCATACTTGGTAGCTACGCACATATTAATTAGATGGGAAATTTCTTCGGTTGACTTTTTTACCTCGGTGTTGATCGAATCTGAAGGGTTCAGCACATGTACCTTCTTGGCGACACTGATCCTTGTCTTGCAGTATCCAGTCAACTTCAATTTTAGTTGCTCAGCCATCTCTTTCTTAAGCTCTTGTTCAAGCTCGCACCAATCATCTTTAGACAGATCATCGAGTGTGACGGCGATGACGCTCTCCGGGTCGATGTCGCTCCCGTTCCTGGACTCGGTGCTCATCGTGTGCTTCTTCTTCTTTCCGTCCCTAGCGGAGTCGCCAATTGTGTTAGCACGGGAAATCGCCGCGCAACACCAAGATAATTGTCGTGCTTTCGTGACGATGAACGATTGCTTTCCGAGCAAAGCAACAAAGATCCCTCGCTTTTGTGGAGGAGAACCGGCCGCTTTTCAACGCAAAACGACAAAGATTACCAAACTCTAGGGCTGCTAGGGCTCGGCGGAGAAAAACGATAGATAAAAAAATGTACGTGGAAAAAGTAATGTTTGTATTAATAGATCAATTGTTGGCTTTTTCAATCGGCCGTGACCTTATATATAAGGCACGCTGGACTTTGACGTATACAAGGAAGTACTTGGCGTATACGAATAAAACTGTAAAATCTAAACCGATTAGAATCTAATCGGGTCATCCTTTGGCTATCATACTTGACGTGTTAAATCAGCTATCTAACCTGCATGGCGACCTCTCCTGGCCACATGCTCTCCTTGCCTTATCAATAATAAATTATTCCGGCCATGTCGCTATCACACCAGATAATTATGATTAATAATTGTCTTTGTGTTGTCGCACTTTCACGTCCATGACCTGATCGCTCATGCCCAAGACTTGTAGGATATGCCACAACAGTTTCAGATTCATAGCCATAAAACGGATCAGATTCAACCAAAGTAATTATATCAGGATCAACAAAGAATTCATAATCCTTATCCGGAATACAAATAGGTGAAGTAGCAAAAGCAGGGTCGGGTTTCATTTTATCTCTAAGTGATTCTTTGTTCCATTTAACTAATAACCTCTTAAGCTCATATTTATCTTTGCAAGCTAAAATAGCGGCAGAAGACTCCATATCAAAAAGATAGCCCTCAGGGATAACAGGCATATTTTCATCATCACTATCATCATCGTATTCAGATTCAATAATTTCTTTTTCTCTAGCCCTAGCAATTTATTCATCAAGAAATTCACCAAGGGGCACAGTAGTATCAGGCATAGAAGCAGTTTCATCATAAGTATCATGCATAGGAGAAGTGGCATCATCAATAACATGCGACATGTAAGAACGAATAGCAGAAGTGGTGTAGGTGTCGCAAACTTATTCATAACAGAAGGTGAATCAAGTGCAGAGCTAGATGGCAGTTCCTTACCTCCCCTCGTAGTTGAGGGATAGATCTTGGTTTTGGATCTCCTTAGTTCTTCATAGTGTCCAGCAGATATAAATCCCAAGTGACTCAAAGAATAGAGCTATGCTCCCCGACAACGGCGCCAGAAATTTGTATTGATAACCCACAAGTATAGGGGATCGCAACAGCTTTCGAGGGTAGAGTATTCAACCCAAATTTATTGATTCGACACAAGGGGAGCCAAAGAATATTCTCAAGTATTAGCAGCTGAGTTGTCAATTCAACCACACCTGGAAACTTAGTATCTGCAGCAAAGTGTTTAGTAGCAAAGTAATATGATAGTGGTGGTAGCGGCAACAAAAGTAAAGACAGGAAAAGTAATGTTTTTGGTATTTTATAGTGATTGTAACAGTATGAGCGGGAAAGTAAATAAGCGTAAACTAGTATATGGAAAACTCATAGGCACCAGATCAGTGATGGATAATTATGCCGGATGCGGTTCATCATGTAACAGTCATAACATAGGGTGACACAGAACTAGCTCCAATTCATCAATGTAATGTAGGCATGTATTCCGTATATAGTCATACATGCTTATGGAAAAGAACTTGCATGACATCTTTTGTCCTACCCTCCCGTGGCAGCGGGGTCCTATTGGAAATTAAGGGATATTAAGGCCTCCTTTTAATAGAGAACCGGAACAAAGCATTAGCACATAGTGAATACATGAACTCCTCAAACCATGGTCATCACCGGGAATGGTCCCGATTATTGTCACTTCGGGGTTGCCGGATCATAACACATAGTAGGTGACTATAGAATTGCAAGATAGGATCAAGAACTAACATATATTCATGAAAATATAATAGGTTCAGATCTGAGATCATGGCACTCGGGCCCTAATGACAAGCATTAAGCATAGCAAAGTCATAGCAATATCAATCTGAGAACATAATGGATACTAGGGATCAAACCCTAACAAAACTAACTCGATTACATGATAAATCTCATCCAACCCATCACCGTCCAGCAAGCCTACGATGGAATTACTCATGCACGGCGGTGAGCATCATGAAATTGGTGATGGAGGATGGTTGATGATGACGACGGGGACGAATCCCCCTCTCCGGAGCCCCGAACGGACTCCAGATCAGCCCTCCCGAGAGGTTTTAGGGCTTGGCGGCGGCTCTGTATCGTAAAACGCGATGATTTCTTCTCTCTGGTTTTTTTTCTCTCCAAAGCAAATATATAGAGTTGGAGTTGGCGTCGGAGGGCATCTAGGGGGCCCACGAGGTAGGGGGCGCGCCCTAGAGGGGGGGGCGCCCCCACCCTCATAGACAGGGTGTGGGCCCCCTGGTCTTCATCTTTGGCGAGGATTTTTTATTATTTTTTTCTAAGATGTTCCGTGGAGTTTCAGGTCATTCCGAGAATATTTGTTTTCTGCACATAAAACAACACCATGGCAATTTTGCTGAAAACACCGTCAGTCCGGGTTAGTTCCATTCAAATCATACAAGTTAGAGTCCAAAACAAGGGCAAAAGTGTTTGGAAAATTAGATACGACAGAGACGTATCATCGGTCTACTTGTCTCGAACGTGATGCCTATATACATGATCATACCTAGACATTCTCATAACTATGCTCAATTCTGTCAATTGCTCAACAGTAATTCGCTCATCCACGGTAAAATACCTATGCTCTTGAGAGAAGCCACTAGTGAAACCTATGGCCCCGGGTCTATTTTCATCATATTAATCTTCCAATACTTAGTTATTTTCATTGCATTTTATTTTACTTTGCATCTTTATCATAAAAATACCAAAAAATATTATCTTATCATATCTATCAGATCTAACTCTCGTATGTGGCCGTGTAGGGATTGACAACCCCTTATCGCGTTGGTTGTGAGGATTTATTTGTTTTGTGCAGGTACGAGGGACTCGCGCGTAGCCTCCAACTGGATTGATACCTTGATTCTCAAAAACTGAGGGAAATACTTACGCTACTTTGCTGCATCACGCTTTCCTCTTCAAGGGAAAACCAACGCAGTGCTCAAGAGGTAGCAAGGATCACCAAGATCCATGGTGACAATCATATCCTTATAAAAACCATACATCTCGCAAAGTGCTTCCCAATTTGTGCAACCAAAATGGGTTACACTTTGAGAATTGTACCGATTTACTTCAAAATCCATACCATGATGGGTCCTTAGGTGAATTTACTTTGTTTCGAAACTTTCATGGTCTTGAAAACCCATCCTCTCCAAGACATAACATCTTGCATGGCATGGGATAAGCTAGTTGAATTGTAAAAGATGAAAATTACACATTGAAATAGTTGAAGTCGTGCATAATTACGAAAAAAACACTTGTCGTCGTTGCCTACCGTTTCAACATCGAAGGTCTCCTGGAGCTTAATCCTGACGCGCCAAACTTCGTCCAGGTGAGGCCTGTCACACTGACCTCGGTCGTCGTTGCACCAGTCGCACTGCCCCGGGAGACTTCCGTCGTCTGAGTACGACATTTTCTATATTCATAATTCAAAGATTAAACTTCTACAATTAAATATATGTACTACAAAACTAAATTAGATCATTGTTATACATCACGGGTTGATTATCGATCTACCGAGTCTTTTCTTGAAAACTCTCAGCTCACGTGGTGTATACATTCCACTGTTGGTGATGATCGCTCCTCCTTTCGTCCCCGAGTGCATAACAATGGTATAGCACAAGGAGAAGAAGGAGAAACGACCCCACGACAACAGTCGAGATTCTTCGTCCTCTCACATATGGTGGAGCCTCAACGGACTTAAATTCAACCCAAAATATCGTTTAACTAACTTTCTAGAAAATCCACGCCACTCGATATTTCTTACATATTCTAGCACAAGTCATGCCAAAATTCACGGAAAAAACCGGCATGACCTTTGCTAAAAAAGGACATATCGAGCGCCTGAAATTTGCCGCAACGGAAATTAATCAACACTCCGGCAAAACATAGGCCACTCAGAGGTGTAACCTGCAAACATATCTTATTTGAGCAACACTAGATATACATGTTTTTATCTACATCATATGAGCATTCAAACTTGATGGTCATTGCATTTCAATGTTTGAAAATATGAGCAAAAACATTTCAAAATATCGTATAGGACTCATCTTGACATGGAGATTTGGCTGGTCTCACCTCGAGGTGGGGGGGGGGGGTCGGTGACGGGGACGACGACAGGGATGATGGAGGGACTCCTAGATTTCTGCAAAAACAAAAACCCTATAAGCTATCAACTAATCAAATGCATACGTCTTGCATAGTGGGGTCCAATTTGAGCATTCAAAATAGGAGTACTTCTCCAATTTGAACATTCAATAAGCAAAACCAAATTGTAAAATAAATAAGTATGCAAATTAGCATGCATTCAATAAGCAAAAGTAAATCATCTCTTGCGTCCATACATCGTCGAATATTATCACTAATACATCTCAAATAGTATCATACATATAACATCACTAATACAACTAAAACCCTAGCGCACGACGGGTATCGGCGCGGGCGGTGGACACCCAAAGAGAAGGAACCATCACACGATCATAGCTCCAGTGAGATCCGTGGAGAACCTGCGCTCCAACGCAACCATGCAGTGACGGGCATGCGCGTCCTCCTTGTTGAAACGGTGACGTACCACCTCCGCAGAGTCCTCAAGCCTCTGCACCATCACTAGCCCATGTGACCGCCACCAAAGAAGGTCCGGGTCAACGACAGACTGGTTCCTCACCAAGTTGTGCCTCCCGGTAGGTAGCCCCTTCCAATACCAGCCCGGCGGAGCCTAGTCCCGGACATGACCCATCTGATCAGCCAGGTGTCCTCCGCCAAGTCGATGACGAGGATGCGGGATAGGCATCGTCGACGTCGATGCGGGAATAATTGCTTTAACTAAAAAAATAACAACAAATGTGACATCTTCAAATAGTTCTATTAATTCAACTAGTCTTACTAAAAATAAACTGACTACAAATAAAAATAAACTAGTTCTTACTAAAAATAAACTAGTTCTTACTAAAAATAAACTAGTTCAACTAGTTATATTAATTTTCTTACTAAAAATACTCTAGTTCTATTAATTGAACTAGTTCTTACTAAAAATAAGCTAGTTCAACTAGTTCTATTAATTTTCTTAATAAAAATAAACTAGTTCTATAATTTCAACTAGTTCTTACTAAAAATAAACTAGGTCAACTAGTTTTATTAATTTTCTTACTAATTCTATTA
Organism: Triticum aestivum; assembly: GCF_018294505.1. Classification (NCBI taxonomy): domain Eukaryota; kingdom Viridiplantae; phylum Streptophyta; class Magnoliopsida; order Poales; family Poaceae; genus Triticum; species Triticum aestivum. The sequence continues at coordinate 752,025,997 of NC_057800.1, forward strand.
AACACTTACTAAAAACAGTAAAAAAACTAATTAAGCATCTACAACTACTGCCCTATTAGATGAACCCTACATATGTACTTAAGCATCTACAACTACTTAAGCACCCATTGATGAACCCTACGAATTTGTCCTAAAAACTAATTAAGCATCTACAACTACTGCCATAATTAACATCTAGTTTACAATTAAGCATCTACAACTACTGCCCTAATTAGCATCTAATTTTATGAACCCTAACTAATTTGATGAACTCTAAAATTTGATAAACCCTAGGAACCCTAGCTAGGCAAAGGTAGGGGAGGAGGAGGAGGAGGAGGTGTACGCGTGCTCACCTCGAGCGTCGGCGGAGTTAGGGAGCGACTGAGGGAGGGGCAAGCGGTGTCGAGATCGGGGTCGGGGCTCAGGCGCGCGGCGGAGGGCGGCGATGTAGGGTGGCGTCGAGGACGGGGTCGGGGGCGGCGTCGAGGGCGTGCGGAGGGTGACGGGAGAGCGCGCGGCGGCCGGCGGCGATGCAGGGCGGTGACTGCGACGACAGCAGACGAGTGGGATTTGGGGAAGTAGCCTTGGGGAAGAAAGAACCATGTGGTTAGGTCAATTATAGCAGTAGCGCGTTTCAGGAAAAGCGCTACTGCTACATTAGTTATAGCTAACTTAGCTATAGCGCTGGCTGACTAAACGCGCTACTGCTAAGTTAGCTATAGCACATGTCCTAAAAGCACGCTGCTGCTACGCCTTTCTCCTTTATTTTTCTTTTTCATTTATTTTCCTTCACATTTTCTTTTTTTCTTTCCTTTTTTTATTCCTTCCATTTTCATTTACTTCTCTATATGTTTTTCATTTTATTTTATTTTCATTAGCAGTAGCAATAAGCTGCTACAACAACTTTAGCAGCCGCGCGCTTTTCTTAACTCGCTAATACTACTGGTAGCCTGGCGATAACAGTAGGGGAATTGTAGTTGTAGAGCTTCTTCACTGAGACGCGCTATTGCTATAAACTTAGCTGCAACGTGTTTGTTTGCCATGTGCTAGTGGTAAGTAGTAGTAGCGCTTCTTTTTGACCCGCACTACTGGTAAGATTCTGTGTATAAGGTTTTCCCTAGTAGTGCAAGATTACGCTACCCCAACACGTCCAGGAGGTCTGTGTACACTAATGTGCTTGAGAAATAGACCTTTTGTTGTCACAAGGCAGGGAAGCCTAAAGTAAATGAAGAAGTCTACGCCCCTATTTTCGATGAAAAAACGTTTTGCAACAACATTCGTGGTTTCTGGGCGACTTGGTTCATCGGTGTCGGCGACCTAGGTCACTAGAGGAGGAGGGTAGGCTAGTTTGTGCCTCGTGTTAGGCTATTCAGGTTGGGTGCTTCGGTGGTTTTTGGGCGACTTGGTTCATCGAGGTCGGCAACCTAGGTCATGAGGTGAGAGGGATAGCTGAATTTGTGCCTTGTGTTAGGCGATTCAGTTTGGGTGCTTCGGTGGTTTTGTGCGACTTGGTTCGTCGGTGTCGGCGACTTAGGTCATGAGGGGATAGGGGGTAGGTGAGTTTGCCCCTCGCGTTAGGCGATTCAGGATGGGTGCTTCGGTGGTTTTGTGCGACTTGGTTCGTCTGGGTCGGCGACCTTGGTCACGAGAGGAGAGTGGGGTAGGCGAGTTTGTCCCCCGTGTTAGGCAATTCAGTTTGGGTGCTTCGTTGGTTCTGCGCGACTTGGTTTGTCGGGGTCGGCAACCTAGGTCACCAGGGGAGAAGGGGCAGCCAAATTATATCATGAACACGTCCCCTTTGTGCGCATGTCCGGCCCAGCCGCTTGCTACTCTCCTCGAGCTCTTCGCCGTGGACGAGGTTACCTTACCACCATTCTGTCTGGCTAGCTCACCGAGCTCTCGCTCGCTCTCTGTGGATAAGAGCGGCAGGAATGGATTAGAGAAAGGAGTGGACGAGAATAGAGGAAGGTGAAGACATAAGGTGGTGGGCCCCATGACAATGAAATCAAATTCGAGCCAGAAGAGTCCTTGGATTTTTATTATCTGACAGGGCAAGGTTTACAATTTTAATATTAATTGTTGAATAGTTATGCGGAGGTGTAGCATTTTTGCAAAACTGGTCATGCTGAAAGCACATAATTCATATTCATGGCCGGAATAATTGAAGTTTATCATAAATGAAAGAGTAAGTTCCTTTTTTACCCCTAAAGTTGACGCTTGTGACAGAAACATTATAAAAGCGTATATTTAAGTTTTTGCTTAGGTTTTTAGGCTAAGTTTAGGCTTAAATCATTACATGCTTACTGGGATAGGAGAGTAAAGTGATTTTTGTTTCTTCCATTGCAATTGATGGACATATTTTGGTGGTACCTTTTGAATGTTGTTATGGGACGTTGGCGGTCAATAAACACAACAAATTCTACCCCGTTGCAACGCACGGGCATATATATATATATATATATATATATATATATATATATATATATATATAGCGTTTTGGCATTTTAGAAAATATCTCCACAAGCAGAAAGCTTACAGTTGATAATCGAGTCTTGAGAAGTGTGAATAAAACACATAATTTTTTCTTGGGTGGTCCAGATTGATGGGCCGATGGACTGGTTTTGCGCACCGGCGTAATATGTTCTTATAAATCTTGTGCTTCTTTTATCACCAAAAGGGGAGCGTAGACCCGACCTAGCTCTTTTTTCAGGATTTTTACGCGGCCGCGCCCCTGCTGCTGCTCTCTCGGCGTTACCAACACGCAAGCCGTCGGCGTCCCCTTCGTGCGCATCTCCATCCCAGCCGCTTGCTACACTCCTAGAGCTCTCCTCCGTGGAGGAGGGTACAACCACTCTGTCTGGCTAGCTCCGTCTCGCTCGCTCTCTCTATCTATCTCAAGGGATTGAGGAATGGATAAGAGCGGCCGGAATGGATTAGAGAAAGGAGTGGACTAGAATAGAGGAAGGGGAAGACATAAGGTTGTTGGCCCCACGACACGATCCACGGTTGTACACACACGCGCACGACGAACGACAAGGAAATCAAATTCGAGCCAGAAGAGTCCTTGGATTTTTATTATCTGACAGGGCAAGGTTTACAATTTTAAGAAGAGGAAACCCATAAAATAAAATCTAACAACACACGCACGACCCATATAACCCCATCTCGTTCAAGGAAACGTCTCCTCCGCTGTCTTTGCTGGTTGCGTCATTATCGCAGATAGCCGTATTGAAGTTTAATTTGATGCAGGCTGTAATGCATTTATGTTGGTTGCATTCACCAATATCAATACGGGCGCAATCTTTCAGCGCAGCACCTGAACCACACAATTTACCGATACACCCAAAAATCATGTTAATAAGTGTTTCCATGATCCTAATTTACAATACGGAATTTCAGTACTACGATCCGAGCCAGCTTAACTTACCGGAGGAAATGAGGAGCAGGGCCAAGGAGAAGGCAGCAAGCAGTTGAGCGCTGTTGAACGCCATGACCAATTGCTCGATCCAACGAAATTGTTGGATGCGATGGGAGTGTGAGGATAAGAACATGATGATGGAGTGCTATTTATACAAGTGATGGAAGTCTTAGCCTCTTGGCCCTGCATTAATATCTGAGAAGGATATGTGTATCAAAATGTTGCATGTTGGTCAGAATTAATTGTGTTCATTAATGTTGATTAATACTTGCCTAATATCTAACCCCAACTTGTGGCTTATGACAAAGGTCGCTAGTGTGCGTTCGTGAATAACCTGAATAAATGTTGTAGTAGTAAATACGTATATGGGTAATGAATGTTGATATTATGTAGAAAATTAATTGCATGTTGATATTAGATAGAATTTAAATTAAACATTAATTGTGACATAAGCACAAACATTAATTATTTCTTATCTAGGTCATTTGATTGATCTATTTTGATGGCCGAGATTAATTGAATGTGTTCCTTGGGTCTTTTTTATATTGGTATAGATATACGTGCAAATCAGTTATCATTGATCAATATCTACTCTTATCTCTAATCTAAAAGGGAAGTTGGTAGCTTGATATCCTGGTTTATTTTCGCCTCACCTATTTATTTTTGTCTAACCTCCCATCATCCCCTTTGCATTGGTTTATTTTCGCCTCATCTCTCAACACCCCATCCCATTGGATTTTTCTCCCGCACATTAAAAAATCAAATCCAATTGAAGGGGCACTAGTAGAAAAAGGGTCAAACATGAAGCACATTAGTGCCGGTTCCAACGGCTAGGCGGGCGGGTATCATTAGTACCGGTTCGTGGGCAACCTTTAGTACCGGTTCATGCCACGAACTGGTACTAATGAGGCCAGTGCGGCTGTGGTCAGGCTGGGGCCCCCACGAAGACCTTTAGTACCGGTTCATGGCATGAACCGGTACTAGAGTTTCTTAGTAAACTGATTTTTAGTCCCACCTCGCCAAGAGAGAGGCAGTATGAGCGGTTTATAAGCCGTGAGTGCAGAGACAATGACGAAGAGGCGCAATGCTCACCTGCACGTTGATTAGCTTCAAGCCTTTCGGAATAGCATAGATTGCACTGAGCTATGTGTAGTGCAGTCTACACTATTCCGAAAGGCTTGAAGCAAATTAACCAGCATTGCACTTTTTTATAATAACTTATTTGAACTCTGGACTTCTTCTGTTCCGTATGCAGCATTTAAAGCGACGTCATCAATTTCCAACATGTTCTGACATTATTTGTTGTTTTTCGGTCATTTACCTAATTGTTTAGAGAGCTAAATGACCGTAAAATTGAAAATCACTATAAAATGAACTGTGAAAATGTTGAAATTTAGCATGGTATCATCATTTCACCCGCATAGCATGTGCGAAAGAACAGAGAGGGTCACGGCAAAAACTGGACGCACTTCGTGTACAAACTGGACAATCTCTTTCGGAGTATCAGGGTTTCGGACGAGAACTCATCTGTTACACGGGCACTTAAATGTTTTTAAACTTGTTTGAACTCCGGACTTCTTTTTTGTTCAGTATGCTGCATTAAAGCGACGTCATCAATTTCCAACATGTTCTGACATCATTTGTTGTTTTTCAGTCATTTACCTAATTGTTTAGAGAGCTAAATGACCATGAAATTGAAAATTACTACAAAATGAACTCTAAAAATGTTGAAACTTGGAATGGTATTATCATTTCACCCGCATAGCATGTCGAAAGAGTAGAGTGGGTCACGGCAAAAACTGGACGCACTTCGTGTACAAACTGGACAAACTCTTTCGGAGTATCAGGGTTTGGGACGAGAACTCATCTGTTACACGGGCACTTCAATGTTTTTTAAACTTATTTGAACTCCGGACTTCTTTTGTGTTCAGTATGCAACATTCAAAGCGACGTCATCAATTTCCAACATGTTCTGACATCATTTGTTGTTTTTCGGTCATTTACCTAATTGTTTAGAGAGCTAAATGACCGTGAAATTGAAAATCACTACAAAATGAATTCTGAAAATGTTGAAACTTGACATGGTATCATCATTTCACCCACATAGCATGTGCGAAAAAGTAGAGAGGGTCACGACAAAAACTGGACGCACTTCGTGTGCAAACTGGACAAACTTTTTCGGAGTATCAGGGTTTCGGACGAGAACTCATCTGTTATACGGGCACTTCAATGTTTTTAAACTTATTTGAACTTCGGACTTTTTTTGTGTTCAGTATGCAACATTCAAAGTGACGTCATCAATTTCCAACATGTTCTGACATCATTTGTTGTTTTTCGGTCATTTACCTAATTGTTTAGAGAGCTAAATGATCGTGAAATTGAAAATCACTACAAAATGAATTCTGAAAATGTTGAAACTTGCAATGGTATTATCATTTCGGAGTATCAGAGTAGAGAGGGTCACAAAAAACTACTCAGAAATAAATAGAAGAAAATAAATAAAGCAGAAAAGAAAAAAACTATATAAAAATTACTCAAAAATAAATAATACAGAAAAGAAAAAACTATATAAAAAATTTGTTGGGGCGCTGTCCAGTGGGCCTGCCAGACCTAGGATGTGCAAATGCAGGCCCAGAAGGGCGAGTAGACTCACAGGGCAGCGCGCCCTATTTAGGCCCAGAAGATAAATATATACATAAGCTCGAAGGAACAGCCGCGGTTGGGTTTATAAACCAGTGCGGCTGCCCTTCGCTCGGCGAGGTGGGACTAAACATTGTGCCCCGCCGGTGGCAGCGCACAATCATTAGTACCGGTTGGTGGCTCCAACCGGTACTAATGATTGGGCCTTTAGTACCGGTTCGTGGCACGAACCAGTACTAAAGGGGTCGTTTCCCGCCCCTTGGCGAGGCGAAAATTGGCCTTTAGTACCGGTTGGTGGCTTCAACCGGTACTAAAGGCCCCTCCTATATATATGGCACTTACGAAAAATTCAGTTTCATTGACCATCACTTTTTCTCGATCCAACTTCTTCGCCGCGCCCATCGCCCATCGCGCGCCACCCTCGCCGCCCCCGCCGCCAGCCGTCGCCGTCACCACCGTCGCTCCCGCCACCCATCGTCACCGTCACCGCCGTTGCCCCCGCCACCCGTCGTCACCGTCACCGCCGTCGCCCCGCCGCCCGTCGCCGCCGCCTCGCCCGCCGCCCGTCCCCGTCGCATCGCCCGCGCCGTCGCCCGTATGCAGCCGCCCCCCGCTCGTACACACACACACAGAGAGAGACACACACACACACACACATACACACCCATTGTTTTTACTTATTTTCTATTTTCTGTTGTTTAGATTAATGTTAGATAAATTACGTAGATAATAATGTTAGAATGTTAATGCATGTTAGATGAATTATATGGAAAAGATGTTAAATATTAATGTCAATTTTAGATGAATTAGAACAAGTTGAACTAGTTGAATTAGTATAGCTAGATATTAATTAGGTATATATATGAGATTTGAACTAGTTGAATTAATATAACTAGTTTATTTTTAGTATGAAAATTAATAGAAAAAGTTTTTTTAGTAAGAAAATTTAGGTATATATTTAATTTAGTTATATGAGATTTCATTATCTAATTAACATTTTATTATATAGAACTAGCTACCTTATTTTTAGTAAGAAAATTAATAGAACTAGTTTAGTTGAATTAGGTGAATTAATTAGTTGAACTAGTTAGTTGAATTAGTTCAATTAATTAGGTATATTTTTCGTAAGTGCTTAGTTGAATTAGTTTAATTAATTAGTTGAACTAGTTGAATTAACAGAATTAGTTGAATTAATAGAACTAATAAGTGTTTAATGTTTCACCTATGAACATAGGAATGTCGTCTGACGACGAACACGATTTCATTATGTGCGGATACTCCGAAGACCAGCGCGGCCTGTGCGGCAGAAATTTTCTAGTTGATGATAGACGCTTCAGCATCAAGCTGGATGAGAAATTCGAAGTGGATACAGTAAGTCACAACAACAAGTCTTTTTTCGTAATTAAGCATGACTTATGCTTCATTTGCTTCAACCTTTAATTTTAATTTTTCACGATTCTACTAGCGTATCCCCTGCCATGCAAGAATTTTTGTCTTGGATAAGATATGTTTCAGTCTTAACGAAACTATGGAGGTAAAAAGAGTTTACTTGAAGACCGAGCATGGTTATACCTTCAACGTTAAATTATACAATGCAGACACATACACCTATTTTGAATGCAAAACTTGGCAAGCACTATGCAAGGCTTATGCATTGAGCCTGATATGATTATCACCTTTGATATTCGTCCGGAAGATGATATTGAAGGTAATAGAGACATCTGGGTCGATGTGCAGACGCCTCCAGTTCTACCATTATGTGAGTTTCTCAACCATATTTATGTCTTCGATATGAGATTATTTGAACCAGTTGAATAATTAATAGATCTCAATTTATATTGACAGCTTACTTCCAATCAAGCAAACATGTTCGGCGCTTGGTAGACAGGACCGTCCACTGTCCCGGGGCTGAACTAAACTGCGAGGAGACAAGTCATTATGTTTCATGGCTTGAGGATCTTGATGCTGTCAAGACAAATTTCTTTGCTGCACTTAGAAATGTTAGTACTCAAAATGTGCGAGCAATAGTGTTCGTACTGAACTACGGTTACATATATTTAGGAAAGATGGTAAGATTTCTACTATTTCTCCTCAGTGCATCTTTTGCATACATTGTTTTTTTAAGCTAAACTTCATTGCTAAGTATGTTACTATACGATGTTCTTCAACAGGGACTCCCGATGAATGTTGTGCCTGATTGGATCGAGACTAAAGGTACCATGAATATTGTTAGCTTACGGCCAAGATATCCTACAATGCACTTTAGTGCATTCAGGATTTCTAATAGCGAGGAATGCTTAATAGTAAAATACTGGAGCAAAATTGTGAACGATCAAAGAGAAGTACTGGGGGGCAGCAATCAAAAGCGCAACCCACGATTAGGAGACATGTTCATCTGCATGCTCCAATATGATGAATCAGCAAAGCTATACATGTTCTATGATATTTTACCTGAGAGAGAGCAGCAGCAGTGATTACTTAGCTAGTTCATGCTCTTAGTACTTGTCCTCTCATGTCCGTGTTCTTCGTTCTGAACTTAATCTCAAAGAGTGATTTGCTTTTGTGGTGTTATGAATGCTTATAATATCATTACCATGTTGAACTCGATGATATCTTTGCTATGAAAACCGTTGGTGATGATATATATGTTGCAAGAGTTTTTATATTAATATGATGATGATGATGATGATGAGTTATTATATCATTTATGAAAGAAACTGCATATTAGTTTCAACTGGATGGATTCTAGCTAAGTGATCAAGTATATGCCATATCCACATTACCTCGATCACTTAATTAGGTGATCAAGTATATATAATATGGATATGACATATACTTGATGACTTAGCTAGGATCCACGCATCCAGTCAAACTAATCTGCAGTACATTCACCAAATGATTTAACAACTCATTATAATGTAAAACAATCACTAAATTAAATTGAAAACACAAAATTAAAGTAAAAATAAAAAATAAAACCAAAACACACCCAAACATTTAGTACCGGTTGGTGTTACCAGCCGATACTAATGTCCTACGTGCCCACGAAGCTAGCTCGTGCCACGTGGTTGCCCTTTAGCACCGGTTCGTGCTGAACCGGTACTAAAGGGGAGGGGGCTTTAGTGCCCACAATTTAGTGCCGGTTACCGAACCGGCACTAAAGGGCCTTACGAACCGGTGCTATTGCCCGGTTCTGCACTAGTGGGGGAGATCTTGTTTGATGCTTGCTCTGGTAGTTGCTGGTTCAATTCATTTACAAAAATAATAGGAAATTAAGAATTCAGAAATCCCACCATATATGTGAGATAATCTTTCTAAAAGACATACATAAGTTTTTTTCCCAATATTCTTCCAAAACAAAATCAAACAATTCTCAATAACGAATCACTAATCGAGTGCATTATCCCATTTATTATTATCATTATCTCTACTATTAAATGACAATCACAACTTTACTTATACAACAAAAACATCATATATTTTTCATATCTTATCAAATCACATATATTTTCTTATCTTACCAAATCACCTATATCTCTACTATTATAAGGAGTTGGTAGGCCGACACGCATTGCTTACTTTTGCCTTCAACTCCCACCACCACCCCTCCATGAATGGGAACCTTTCATGCAAAACTACACATAATCTCCTCTCTTAACAAATTAACTTGCAAAAATCTGAACGTGTCAGAACATTCCTCACCTTGCTAGGTATGTTTCATTGATGGACTTCCTTTTCATGCCTGTGCACATGATCCACTTTATGTTACAAATTATGGTTAGAACTCTCCTTAATAGATAGGTTTCTTTGATCGCATTGCCTTTCCATAAAGTGATACACATAATCTTCTTCATTTGAAGCAGTTTGGCCCTAGGTTTTCTTACTTCTCCTATCTGCCTTGCCCATGCCTCTGTCGTGGACTATCATCCATTTCGCAGATCTGGCGCCAGCCCCAGCCTCGGCCATCTCCATATTGGTATCCCCTACCCAGGGAAACACAGGGTCGAGCCGTCTAAGCCACCAACGGTGTCGAACTACTGTCAAAATCAATATAGGTCAACTATAAATAGTGGCGGACAGGGAATGTCACCCGCCACTCCTACTTTTCCAAAAGAGTAGTGGCGGGTAACATGACATGCCCGTCACAGTTACGGGCATGTCTATGGCGGTCGCCGGCCACAACGGCCACAGCTATGCCCTACCAAATATGCCCCCCCCCCCAGCCGGATGGAAAATGTAGTGGCGAGCGCCGACCAAGTACCGGCCACTGGTTTGTGGGGAAGCATTGGTGGACATCGCTAGCCGCCCGCCATAATTATATTTTGGCAAGCACGCCAACTAATTCAAATTTTGGAAAAGTATGTTGTGGCGGGTGCACGTGCTCTCCCTTCAATGCTCTCGACGGACAGTTCCCCTTGTGTGCCCGCCCAAGAACCGTTGATAGCAACTTTCATTTCCACCGTTTCGTCTTTCTCTCTTCCATTTCCTCTTCCTCGTCGTCCCGCGACTGGACCGCCGCTGCAGTCCCTCCAACTACCTGGCGATACCTTCCACGCATCTGACGCAGTGAGCGTCGTTCTCCACCTCGATCGCACGTAGCCCCCATCCTCCGCCTCGACCGCGGCCGCGTCCTCCACCTCGATCGCCACGCTCGACCGCCGCCCTCGACCACCATCACGTCAGCGGCTGGAAAAGCGGCCAATGGTATAATCAATCTCCGCGACTAAATTACGCTCTAGGGTATAGAATTTGCATCTTATGAATTTGTAGATTAACTGGTTGTATAACATATAAGAATTTTCAATACCAAATAATTGCTAAATATGACAAGTGGCAATGATGTTTGAATTTTCTTACATATGAGAAGTGCATGGGCTTCATTTTGTTGACAAGGATTGGAAAAAGAGTGAAAAAGAGTTTGCGAAACGTTGATTCATTTCCGTTTCGTCAAATTTCTTTTGCTCCATACGTCAACTTTGTAAGCAAAATTAATGCCGAATTTCAATTGCTATGACAATATTGTTTAGCTTTGTAAGAAAAGTTGATTCCAAATTTACATATGACAAGTGCATGTGTTTTCAAATTGAGTGCCAATGTTTTGACGAAACGTTGATTAACTTCTGATTCATCAAATTTCTGGTACTCAAAATATGTTCAGTAGTCAACAAAGTACATGCCGAATTTACATATGACAAGTGCATGGGTTCTCAAAATGAGTGCCAATATTTTGATGAAACGTTGATTAACTTTTGTTTCATCAAACTTCTAGTACTCAAAATATGTTCAATAGTTAGCAAAGTTCATGCCGAATTATTGTAACATTCTTTAACCTCAACTAGTATTCTATTCAAACCATTTGTATAATTATTGTACTGACTTTATTGTTAATGATGACCTGCTGCATAGTGTATCCCATGCAACATAAGGGTTGACTTCAACAATTTATGCGGTAACGTTATGTACTTCGACGATGATATGGGGCGCACATTCGAACTAGATGTGCGTAAACGGAAGGACAGAACCATCATATATTCCGATGAATGGAAGCAGTACATTGCACAGAATAATTTCATCCAAGGAGAATAGATATCCTTTTCCCGGGATGGAGAGGTCAACAGGTTTAGGAAAATGTATTTTTGCAACGATGGCGATGACCAGGATCGTGATGATAGCCATGACCACCAGGATGATGAAGACAGTCAATATGACGAGGGCAGCCGTGAAGATGAGGACAAATCGAATGACGATGACAGCCAAAATGACGAGGATGAACAAGATGATGAGGGCAGCAATGAAGATGAGGACAAATCGAATGATAATGATAGACAGAATGACGAGAATGAGGAAGCTTACTCTGAATGAGACCCTGAATGTTACACTGATGTTACCATCGAGTGTGGCCTTCGTCTGGAAGCCCTTTCTGCACCGTTTAACTAAAACCAATGTCATCAAAAAAGTCATGGTGGGATGTTTTGTATTCTTTCAACTTTTTTGTGCATAACCAAGCATGGTGAGATGTCTAACATTGTGCATCAAACTGAGCACCCGACCACGATAACTAGTGGAGGTTTCCAGGCACCGCACGCCACTGCAATGTCGTACACTTGCGGCGAGCACTAGAGACGTCCCATCACTGCTGAATTAAGCAAGGCAGTCCCCCTGAGGATTTTTCTGTAGTGAGCACTTAACTCGGCCCGCCACAGCTACTCCTGTAACTGTGGCGGCTGGCTTTTGGTACTCGCCACTACTTCTTTTAAAAAATAGTTGTGGCGGGTAACAAGTGGAACCCGCCACTTATTAGAGTTCATCTATAAGCCCTTCTCCAGTAGTGGGGAGGAGGCCTTGATGCCTAACGTGGTAGCACGGGCTAGCAGGGACGCTCGACTCTGCCCGCGACCACACCTTGACGGTTGTTGCGGACCCCGGAGAGCAGCGTCCTGGTGCTCGTCGGTGACGAGGAGCGCATGAGTGGAGGCCGCATCGAAACACTGCCCCCGCCTGCGGTGGGGCCTGTAGATCAGGGCGGGGATGGACGGATTCGGAGGATGGTTTGCCGAAGGCGGGCGTTCCGGGCGATGGACGGCGGCGGCGACGTCATTCTTCACAGCAAGGGAGAAGAGGGATGAGAGGGGGTGGTGAGCAGAACGATACAAAGAGGAGCGGCACGGGGCAGCTGTGAATGAACCTGGAGGCGCTCAGCGGTCGCCGGAGGCGCGGGAGATGTGGCGGGGTCGCATTGGATCGAGCCCCCTGCCCAGGCTCCTTCTTGTGCTTGCCGGTGAGATTGGGAATGGGTGTGGCAGACTAGTGGTGCAGGGTGGGCGGAGAAGAGCGTTCGGGCGGCTTCTCCTTGTCACGAACGAGCACTGGGATGACCCGGCCAGACAGGAGTGTAAGATGCGTGCGTTTCGATCCAATGACAACTAGCACGTTCGGGGCAAGATGGCAAAACATGGAACGTTCGGGACTCATTGATTCCGAACTTAATTGGTCCAACAAAAGGAAAGGAAAATTAGATGTTTTGGAGCAACAAGGTGAAGAAAGTTTGCCTGGTGATGGTCAACCGTAGTATAACAACGTCTAATGTGCGACTACTCAAATGATATGCTATTGAATGCTAGATTTGATGATAACACTTTTAATGGAGCTCAATTCAGAATATCTACAGAATTTATGTTGGCATAAATATGGAAAATATAATCAATTATATGGATATCATATTTACAAATTGAAAAGATCTTTCGGAATTAATTGAGTGATATGGTAGAAAATGCTCTCTACCTACGAGTCTATATATAAAGATACGATCACGTATGCTTGTGGACGCCGGGAATAGGAAAATTTAGTCTGCGCTTATGGAGGGGAAAGTTATTCTTGTTTGCCTTATGGTGCTTGTGCAGCTAGGAAACTCCATTGATGGTAAGGAATCAATCTCCCTATCCATGTATGTTTACTTTCTCCTGTAAACAGGATTAGAATAATAATATTGGCAGTGAAATTGCACGAATTTCTTTGTAATTTTCTCAGTTTGGTCTTCTTTTAATGATGTGCATTCTTGTCTACAGATCATTGCGAGATGCGAACTATTCTTTCAAGTCCTAAGTGCACAGGCTCAACTTGCCAGACGGCCTGCCAAAAAATTTGGGGACCTGACGTCAAGAGAGCTGAGTGTAGGGTTGTCGACCATCACAAGTATTGTGACTGCATCATCTGCTACTAGAGTTGCACTGAATGGAAAATGTTAGGATCCAATAATAAAATCTTCGTGTGCAATATATTGATCACCAATTTTGGATGTTCTATTTTATTTTGTCGTGTGCAATATTTTTTCCTCAATCATGGCAATACACTGAAGGCCGGGAAAAAAAAGTTATATCCAGATCCGTAGACCACCAGTGACGAGTACAAGCACTAAAGCTTGCCGAAGGATATTAAACCAAAAAACAATGACAATAATTAATCTTTTCAGGCCCACTAGAAAATGTGGAGGACCCGATCAGTATGTTGGTTTCCTTGGTCATCTATCTACTATATAATTAAAATAGAAGACAAACAAGCCGTCACCTTAATCCACATATGCTAAAAAAATAGTATCCATTGATTTTAATTATAACGGTTGAGATAAAAAGATGAAGAAAGTTACGTAGAACATCTATTGGGTACAATCTGTCACGTACAAACAGATATGTATTCACACAGGAGCCAAACACAATTATATTAATAGGAAAAAAGGGTGTAGTCTGACGGGAGCCAAACAGGAATAACAAGGTGAAAAAAAAGCAGTAGTCCGGTTGGCACACGTAATAGGCACCAGCGTGAGCGAGGTGCAATTTGTATTGCCGTCCAAAAGTATAAAATCATGACATCATCGCTCATGTCATTTATCAATTAATATGGGAAGCTTTATCTATTAGCAATTTGGTAAGCATATTGTATACAATAGATTTGTATCAGATACACATGTTTTTAGATTATAAAAGTAAAAAAGGTTCTCATATACATACATATGTCAAAATTCCGCAAATAGTTAATTTTTATATCTATTATATTATTATTAAGACAGTAGAAAAAGAACGGTGGAGATTTAATGCACTAGAATTAAGAGGTTTGAACGGTCCAGATTTATCATCATAAACACACCGATGTGGCCATGTGCTAAAAGCAGTTTTTTCCAGGGTTGCTAAAAACAGTCAACCAGGCTAAATATACGTCCCATGAAAAAAAAACTAAATATACGTATTTAAGTTAGTTATGTTCCAGCTAAAGAAAAGGAGGTCACATGCACGTGTACAACTTGACGCTTTTCTTTTCTTTTGAAAGCATACAATTTGATAGTTAGTTACCGGATTGATTCCTGTCCTGATTGATTTTTGTTGGCAAATCAGGTTTAAGAGTCGTGATCGTATTGGAGTAGGAGATACTGTCCAATCTTATGTAGTAATAGGCAGCCCGGCCAGCAAACCTGCACGCATCTGCCGCGTTCCGCGTCTTGGTAGGACGATGAGGCCGCGAAGACGGCAGCCCTCCGGCAACCCAGCGTGGATCTGCGGCGCTCCATGGCAGGCAATTCGTACTGGCATGATCCACACCCACCATGAACCTCTGATAGGCAAGAGATTTAGCATGTCATGACAACATCTCATCGAGTACGAAAGAAATTCAGTGTCCGTTGTGCGTGCAAAGGAGGACGAGGAGATAGCGATACTTCTATGGGATATGGTCGTTAGCATGTACGACTTTGGCAGGATCCAAATCCACCATGAATCTTCAGCATGCCATGGCAACATCTAATAGATCACCTAAAGAAGGATCGTGATGCCAAAAATCCCACAAAATATTCAGACTCCACTGTGGGTGCAAAGGAGGAAAAGAAGAAAGGGATACACTATCGCCTGGGCAAGCGAGAGATCCAACATGTCATGACAGCATCTCATCCACCATGAACCTTTAGCATGCCATGACAACATCTGATAGAGGATCCAAGAAATCGATTGTCCACTGTGCATGCAAAGAAGGAAGAGGAAATAGCGACAGTTCTGTGGGCTGTGGTCGTTCCTCTACTCCGCGGAACCTAAGTGATACTTCTGTTCATATGTAATTACCCAAAAAAATGTTGATGGAAAACGAACACCAAAATATGTGTAGTGGAAGAGGAAAAACTAAGAATTTCTATATTCATATCCATTATCGGTTAGTGTCGTGGATCTTAAACTGACAGCAGAATAGGGGGTAAGTATGAGGAGGCAAGATCCTAGCTATGGAGTAGTTGTACACACGAGTTTTACGAGTTCAGGCCCTTCTCAGAGGAAGTAACAGCCCTACGTCTCGGTGCCCTGAAGCGGTCGACTGGATTATATGTGTGTGTGTGTGAGTTTACAAAAGTGCGAACCCCTGTTCCAGAGGAGGGGGTGGCTTATATAGAGTGCGCCAGGACCCCAGCTTCCCTCCGTTACACATGGTTCAATGCTCATAAAGGAAAGGCGTTACTGGTAACATCTACAGTAAAGTGTCATAAATGCTCATAATGCTATGGTTTAAATCCAGACCGTTGCAGAGTGGAGGGTTCCTCATCTTCTGGTGGTCGAGTGTCTTCAAGGTGGCCGAGTGAGTGCATCTCAATGGTCGAGTGGATGACAGTTTCTCTTCGACTGCTTCTGATTCTTTGCAGAGACGTCCTTGGGTAGGGTATGCTGGACAATTCCGTGACCCTACCCTAGGTACATAGCTTCATCATTAGCCCCCGAATGGATCAGGGTTTGAGTGAGGAAGGGGTTGAGAACACTTCCGACCCACTCTTTGTGCTATGAATATGCCTTGTCCTGCAACAATGAGTTGAGGTGACGACGTCGACTCCTTTCTCAATCGCCTTGGTCCATTCTTGGTTGTTGTCGAGTGAACTTTCATGGTAGAATTCTGAATGATGATGTAGAGGGTGTTTGTCTTCAGTCTGACAGGTTGTTCTGCTCTCCGCGGATCTCGCGGGATTCGAATTTTGGGAAGTGCGCCAGACGGGCGGAACCGAGGTTATCGGGACGGATTAGGCAAGTCTCCTCGATCCTCGCACCACCTTTTTTGCCACGTACTGCGCGCGCAACTGTTGCGGGATTTGTTAAGATCGCTTGGGTCCACCAGTCAGCCACTCGGTGGAAGGCCTTATAAAAGGTCTCGGGCCAGGCCTCTGCTCCGCACGCTCCCAT
This sequence comes from Triticum aestivum, assembly GCF_018294505.1. NCBI lineage: Eukaryota > Viridiplantae > Streptophyta > Magnoliopsida > Poales > Poaceae > Triticum > Triticum aestivum. The sequence continues at coordinate 752,042,731 of NC_057800.1, forward strand.
TCTCTCTTCCCTTTCTCCCGATCCCTCCACCACTCTCGCTTCCACCTCGTCGCCGGACCTCTGCTCGAGCTCGATCCGCCACCATGGGGAAGGAGAAGACGGCGGCGCTGGAATGCACGAAGAAGGCGACCGCGAAGGCGAAGGGCAAGCGGACCAGCCGGGGCGGATCCTCATCGAGGTCCGGCCTGCCGGTGGGCTGGATCCAGGGCGACTGGATCCGCTCGGCAATCACGCAGGACGACCTCGACGACCTGGTGGAGGGGGGATTGATCCCTCACAAGTTGGCTCGGCTTCCGGGGGACGAAACCGAGCCGCAGCCTAGAGAGGGTGAGTGTGTCCTCCTCGCAACCCACGTAGATCGCGGATTCTCACTGCCTCCCCACCCTTTCTTTCGGGGTTTTTTGAACTTCTTTGGGGCTCAGCTCCACCATTTCACTCCGAACACCATAGTCTATCTGGCCGCTTTCGTGTCCATGTGCGAAAACTTCTTGGGCTGTCGACCACACTGGGGGCTTTTCAAACACATCTTCACTTGCCGTTCTCAGTCGGTCAAAAAGGCCAAATCGAGTGACGAGAGGATGCGGGTGATCCAGATGTGCGGTGGTCTGGGGATCCAGATGAGGAGCAAGAGTACTTTCCCAGCCATGATCCTTCCTGACTCGGTCCGGGGCTGGCAGTCGACTTGGTTCTACTGCAAGGATCAGCCAACCCCTGGCTAATCGACTGGACTTCCTCCTTTCTCCTTGGTTCAAGTGGAGAAGCCTGCTCCTCTGAAGGTAGTTCCAGAAGAGAAGGCGCAGGTCAAGGTGCTGGTTGAACGGGTCATCCAGCTTGTCCGCGACGGGGTGATTGGGATGGATCTGCTGGAGGTCTTTCTCGGTCGACGCATCCAACCTCTTCAGGCGCGCGATCATCCGATGTGGATGTACTATGGGCTCGAGGATACCACTCGGATCCACCCGGAGGAGGTCATCGAGGATATCTTGGAGAACTGGTTGAGGGGAATCACTGGCAACAAAGATAACCCTCGGGGGTCTAGGAGGGTGATTCCATTCGACAACTCGCACCAGCCGGAGCAGGTATATTTCTATTTTATCAAGTATCTTTCCGATTCACCATGTGATGTCCCGTTTGTAGTCGACTGAATTTCCTTTGATTTTTATCCTTTCAGGCCCTCATTGAAATGTACTCGATGCCCAACGGAGTGCAGGACCCAGGCGCTGAGGAAGAAGGGAGCGGGGGCGAGAGTGGCGAGGAGCATTCGGAAGCCGAGGAGGACGAGGAGAGCGAGGAATCGACTGATGAGGAAGAAGTCGACTCGCCTCCTCGCAGGGAGAGGAGGTCCAAGCACACTCATGACCCGGCAAGCGCTCCGGACTTGGTGGCTGCGCCAATCGGGCAGTCCTCAAAGCGCCCCAGGACGTCTTCCCCGGCGCCGACTGAGAAGGCTCCAAAGCAATCTAAGGTCGCGCCGCCCCCAGCGCCGAATGTGCCGAAAGCCATCTCCTCCAAACTGCCAAAAGCTTTGCCCAGGATCAAAGTGATCGTTCCTACTATCTCCGGGTAACGATCTGACTTGTCCTTCATGTGGATTCGATTAACTGGGTGTAACAGATTGAACGCGGGCCTTTGCAGTGCTGCTACGTCAGGGACCTCTTCATACCAGTACTGGGACGAGGAAATGGAGGATGCGGTAACCTCGAACCCAGGTATGAACTCTTGCAATTTCGATTCTTGATCCTTTTAGGGCCGAGTGGTTCACTTGGGGTCGAATGTTCTGTCTTGCAGCTCCACCCAACATCATTGATCTTCCGGACGACGGCGAAGATGTGGCTCCTAAGCCTAGGAAGAGCAAGAAGGTAATAGCTGGCAGGGTGGCTCGGCAAGAACCAACTGCAATGCCTCCCGTCCGTCAAGCTGAAGACGCAGACAGGGCCACTGTGACGTTCACTGCACCCTTGCCGAGTGGGCATCCCACGCGGTCGACCGCGCCTGTGGTTCCTTCAACTATCCAACTCCACACCACAGAGCTTCAAGCAGCCGCACCTGGGTCGTCTGCACACTTTTTCACCAGCTACCCCGTCCCAGACAACTAGTCGGAAGCGGCTGCGGAAGCCATCCAACAGGCTGATATGATGATGGAGCAGGTGAAGATAGTGCACGAGAGCAGTCATGCTGCCTACGACGCTAGTGCCGCCCTTCGGGCCAATGTCCAGGTGAGTAGACTTTCCGACTGCTTTTGTTCTCGAAAAATCTTCTACTGCACAATCTTCTGTTGTTTGCGTAGAATTAGAGCACCCACTGGGTGTTGCTGTCTTTTTTGGTAGCTTCGTTCTTCCACTCGGTCTGGGCGAGTGGGACCAGAACTGGTGGGGGCACGCTAAGTGCACCCACTGGGTGTAGTCTCCGAGACCGCGGTCGACTGCTGGCAGTCGACTGTGGTCTAAGTTCTTCTCTCTTGATGGCGCAATTGTTCTTTCTCTCTTCTTTTTTTTGCACTCGACTCCGGCGGGCCGGTCGAGTTGGATCAGAACCGGTGGGGGCACGCCAAGTGCACCCACTGGATGTAGTCCCCGAGACCGCGGTCGACTGCTGGCAGTCGACTGGGGTCTAAACAACTTGTTGCCCACTTCTTTAGGTTTTATTCACTCAAAAATGAACTGCCTTCGAACCTATCGATTGATCTGTCTCTTGCCTCCTGCAGAAGTCTTGTACTCTTATCTCCAAGTTTGCCGAACTCGAAGAGAAGCAGAGGCAACTCAACTTAGACTTGGAATTGGCTCAGCAAAATCTAAAAAAAGCTCAAGATGAGGCCGCTGGTATGGAAGGTAACTGATCGTCGACTGAATTTCAATATATCTCTTTGATCTCTTCTTTGATTCAATTAATTCTTTTGCAGAGAAAATGAAGTTGGCTCTGGACAAGAAGGACTCAGACCTCGCCGCCGTGCAAAAAGCAGCCCAAGACAAAACCGCTCTCGTAGACAAGAAGCTTGCTTCAATCGGAACGCTTGAAGGAGAGGTGAATAAACTGAAATCTTGTCTTAATGAAGCTAACCGCGAAGTGACCAGCCTTAAGAAGGACAAGGTCGTCCTGAATGAAAAGTTGGAGTCTGCAATCCGCAAGAGGTATGACACAGAAGCTTATCTAAGGACCCTCACCAAGAAGCTTTATCTCGCGCTGGAAGGTATTTCTTTTAATCCGACTGTGTTGATGCTTGCAATCGGATTTCGCTCGGTTGATGAACTGACTTTTGGCTGCAGAACTCTGCCAAGACTACGACGAAACTGCGATGAACGTGCTCCGACTGGAGTTTCGTATCGCCAGCGCCACAAGCTACCTCGCACGCTTGAAGGAGGTTGTCTCTCGAATTGACTCGACGCTTTGGCCGGGGGCGACGCTTCAGAATGATCTGGAATCTTTGATGACTCGACTGAACGAGATCCCTGACCGAGTGCAAGAATGGAAGAAATCCTCCGCCCGGGTGCTGATGTGGCGCTGTCCCTGGTGCGAGTCCATTGCAAGGAGGCTCGTGAAGAAAAGCTGGCTGCGATCAAAGTCGCTAACACCAAAAAGCACGACTTCCAGTCCTTCATAGAGACTTTCCTTGCTGCCACCACTCGAATCGCTGACGGGATCGATCTGGACTCATTCGTGGAGCCTGCCAGCCCTCCTCCGGTCGAGTGAACAATCTTATGAAACTTGGATACACTTTAAATTTGCCTCGGAATGCCGAGTGGTTTCTGTAACCGTTAAACTCCTTCGGGCTTGGTGCCCGAGTACCTTTCGATTTGCTGGTTGGAACTTTTTTAGGATTTATCTGAATTTGGTTTATCTCCGAATGTGCTTGTGTTTGTCTTCGGATGGACTTTGCTTGCTGCACCTCTTCGTCCTTGCGGATAGGGATGGAGCGGATGTTGTATTTGTGCCGCAGCTCCGAAGGAGAGGGTTGCAGTCGACCTGCACCTCGTCGTCCTTGCGAATAAGGATGGAGCGGATGTTGTATTTGTGCCGCAGCTCCGAAGGAGAAGGTTGCATTCGACCTGCACCTCGTCGTCCTTGCGGATAGGGATGGGTCTCAAACTTAGGCGAGTACTGGACTGCACTAAGCCGCCGAGTGGGAGGATTGCACCAAATCCTATTCGGCGCCTTAAGCGCCGAATATAGTGCATTTGGTACAGGGCGCATACCCCCCTCGTACACTTTGGTTTCATAACGGGCCGGCCCATCCCACGTCCGCCTGTTTTTTTTCTTTCTGTTTCTATAGACTGCAAAAAGAACGTGCACAAGGCAGGATTCGAACCCGAGACGTCCGTCTTAAATTACGATGTCATCACCACCCGACTAATCGATCTCGCGTCTTATCATAGAGGGTTGTTTTCCTTTTCTCCTTCTTCTTCTTCTTTTTTCCTATTTTTCTCTTTGTTCCTTTTTTCTTTCTTTTTCCAAATCCGTGAAAATAATTGCGAAAGAAATTCGTGAACTTTTTTTCTTGAAAGTTGATGAACTTTTTTCAAATTCGTGAACTTTTTTCTTAAAAGTTGATGAATTGTTTTCAAAATCGATGAACTTTTTTTCAAATTCATGAACTTTTTTTTTAAGTTGATGAACTTTTTTCAAAATTGATGAAATTTTTCCAAATTCGTGAACTTTTTTCTTCAAAGTTGATGAACTTTTTTCAAAATAGATGAACTTTTTTCAAATTCGTGAACTTTTTTCTTGAAACTAGATGAACTTTTTTCAAATCGATGAACATTTTTCCAAAATCGCTGAACTTTATTCAAAATTTATGAACTGTTTTCAAATTTGATTATTTTTTTTACAAAATTTTGTGGATTTTTTGTCAAAATCAATGAACTTTTTTGAAATTTGTGAACTTTTTTTCAAGTTTGATGCTTTTTATTCAAATCAGCGAACTTTTTAGAATCCGTGAGCATTTTATTTTTAAATTATGTTTTCTGAGATTCCGAATTTATTGCTTGAAATTTAACCACGAAATGATCGAGCTTTTTTTGCTTCAGCAAACAGAATGATCGAGAAGGGGAAGCGTGCATCGTTCGCGAGCGCGTCGGCACGTTCTTGGGCGGCCCACATAGCCAGGGCGCGCGGGCGCTGGTTTCCTCGACTAGCGCATAAGGCGCCAGCGAGGAGCTCTCGAGGATTGCTCTCCACTCGGTAGGATATTTCCAAACTTAGGCGAGTGCTGGACTGCCGTTAAGCCTCTTAGTGAGAGAACTAAGGCGAGTGCTCGACTATAGCTAAGCCTCCGAGTGGGAGGATTGCTCTCCACTCGGTAGGGTTTTTTCAAACTTACGTGAGTGATGGACTGTCGTTAAGCCTCTTAGTGAGAGAACTTAGGCGAGTACTCGACTGCAGCTAAGCCCCCGAGTGGGAGGATTGCTCTTCACTCAGTAGGATTTTTTCAAACTTAGGCGAGTGCTAGACTGCCGTTAAGCCTCTTAGTGAGAGAACTTAGGCGAGTACTCGACTGCACCTAAGCCCCCGAGTGGGAGGATTGCTCTCCACTCGGTAGGATTTTTTTTTAAACTTAGGCGAGTGCTGGACTGCCATTAAGCCTCTTAGTGAGAGAACTTAGGCGAGTGCTCGACTGCAGCTAAGCCTCCGAGTGGGAGGATTGCTCTCCACTCGGTAGGGTTTTTTTCAAACTTAGACGAGTGTTGGACTGCCATTAAGCCTCTTAGTGAGAGAACTTAGGCGAGTGCTCGACTGCAGCTAAGCCTCCGAGTGGGAGGATTGCTCTCCACTCGGTAGGGTTTTTTCAAACTTAGGCGAGTGCTGGACTACCGTTAAGCCTCTTAGTGAGAGAACTTAGGCGAGTACTCGACTGCAGCTAAGCCCCCGAGTGGGAGGATTGCTCTTCACTCGGTAGGATTTTTTCAAACTTAGGCGAGTGCTGGACTGGCGTTAAGCCTCTTAGTGAGAGAACTTAGGCGAGTACTCGACTGCAGCTAAGCCCCCGAGTGGGAGGATTGCTCTTCACTCGGTAGGATTTTTTCAAACTTAGGCGAGTGCTGGACTGCCGTTAAGCCTCTTCGTGAGAGAACTTAGGCGAGTACTCGACTGCAGCTAAGCCCCCGATTGGGAGGATTGCTCTCCACTCGGTAGGATTTTTTCAAACTTAGGCGAGTGTTGGACTGCCGTTAAGCCTCTTAGTGAGAGAACTTAGGCGAGTGCTCGACTGCAGCTAATTCTCCGAGTGGGAGGATTGCTCTCCACTTGGTAGGGTTTTTTCAAACTTAGGCGAGTGTTGGACTGCCGTTAAGCCTCTTAGTGAGAGAACTTAGGCGAGTACTCGACTGCAGCTAAGCCCCCGAGTGGGAGGATTGCTCTCCACTCAGTAGGATTTTTTTTCAAACTTAGGCGAGTGCTGGACTGCCGTTAAGCCTCTTAGTGAGAGAACTTAGGCGAGTGCTCGACTGCGGCTAAGCCCCCGAGTGGGAGGATTGCTCTCCACTCGGTAGGATTTTTTCAAACTTAGGCGGAACGGATTCGCGACTAAGCCCACCCACTGGGGGATTTCAGGAGTAAATAAGAACAACACAATCGAATGAGAGAATCGTAAGCTCTTGTCTTTGATAAACGAATTACAAAAGGTGTTGCTTATTACGTTTTATTCGAACAAGTATTTAAGTATATAAGGGGTGGAGCAGCTCCGCGTTCCAAGCCCGTGGCTCGTCTTTCTGATGCTCGATACTGTAAAGATGGTATGCTCCATTGTGGAGAACTTTGGTGACGATGAAGGGGCCTTCCCAAGTTGGAGCGAGCTTGTGTGGTTTCTGTTGATCCACTCGAAGAACCAAGTCTCCTTCTTGAAAGGCCCGACCCCTCACATTCCTGGCGTGGAATCGACGCAAATCTTGCTGATAAATGGTCGAGCGGATCAAGGCCATCTCTCTTTCCTCCTCTAAGAGATCGACTGAATCTTGTCGGGCCTGCTCTGCTTCCGCTTCGGAGAAGAGTTCAACTCGGGGTGCATTGTGGAGCAAGTCACTTGGCAGAACAGCTTCAGCTCCATAGACTAAGAAGAAAGGAGTTCTTCCAGTCGACCGATTAGGAGTTGTCCTTCAACCCCACAAAAGTGACGAAAGTTCATCAACCCAATCACCTGCTGCGTGTTTGAGATCACACATCAGTCAGGGCTTCAGTCCTTTGAGAATTAGGCCATTGGCTCTTTCTGCTTGTCCGTTCGACTGTAGGTGAGCAACAGAAGCATAGTCGACTCGAGTGCCCTGAGAGGCGCAGAAAGCTCTGAACTCATCGGAATCGAAGTTCGATCCGTTGTCCATGATGATGCTGTGTGGGACTCCATATCTGAATGTCAATTCTCTGATAAAACTGACAGTGGTGCTAGCGTCAAGGTTTTTGATAGGTTTGGCTTCGATCCATTTGGTAAACTTGTCGACTGCAACGAGCACGTGAGTGAAGCCGCTTTTGCCGGTCCTCAGCGGTCCAACCATATCCAGTCCCCAAACAGCGAAGGGCCAGACGAGGGGGATGGTCTTCAGGGCCGACGCTGGCTTATGAGACATATCGGAGTAAAATTGACAGCCTTCACATTTGTCGACTATATCTTTCGCCATCTCATTTGCTTGTGGCCAATAGAATCCAGCTCGGTATGCTTTAGCCACGATGGCCCGAGAGGACGCATGATGGCCACAGGTCCCCGAGTGGATGTCATTGAGAATCATTCGACCTTCTTCTGGTGTTATGCACTTCTGACCAACTCCAGTCACACTTTCCCTGAACAGCTGCCCTCTTATCACAGTAAAAGCTTTGGATCGGCGGACGATCTGTCGAGCTTCTTATTCATCCTTTGGGAGCTCTTTCCTGAGGATGTGCGCAATGTAGGGCACCGTCCAGTCGGGAGTAATGGCCAGAACCTCCATGATTAGGTCGACCACAGCTGGGACCTCGACTTTAGTGGGATCTGTGGCGCTCTTTGGTTGCGGGGGCTCTTCAGTGAAAGGGTCTTCCTGAACTGTCGGCGTGCGAATATGCTCCAAGAACACATTGCTGGGAATGGCCTCTCTCTTGGAACCTATCTTTGCCAATTCATCAGCTGCTTGTTTTTTATTCGAGGGATGTGGTGGAGTTCTAACCCCTCGAACTTCTTCTCAAGCTTTCTCACCGCGTTGCAGTAACCAGTCATGGCTGGACTTCTGACGTCCCACTCCTTCATCATTTGATTAACTACCAAATCTGAGTCGCCATAGACCATGAGGCGATGGACGCCGAGTGAGATGGCCATGCGCAACCCATACAGGAGTGCTTCATATTCTGCTTCATTGTTGGAGGAATCAAAGTGAATCTGGAGGACATATCTGAGCTTGTCTCCTTGAGGGGATACCAGAACTACTCCAGCACCAGAACCGTTCAACATCTTGGATCCGTCAATGAACATGGTCCAGTGCTCGGAGTGAACTTGAGTCGGCAGTTGCTGTTCGATCCACTCGGCGAGGAAATCTGCTATTGCTTGGGACTTGATAGCTTTATTTGCCTCAAACTTGATATCCAAGGGAAGGAGTTCAATCGCCCATTTTGCCACTCGACCAGTTGCATCTCTGTTGTACAGAATCTCTGACAATGGAGCGTTGCTAATGACTGTAATAGAGTGATCTGAGAAGTAGTGTGCAACCTTCTTCGTGGTCATGTAAATTCCATAGACAAGCTTCTGATAGTGAGGATATCTCTGCTTTGATGGGGTCAAGACTTCAGAGATATAATAAATTGGGCGTTGGACTTTGTTCGCTTTTCCTTCTTCTTCCTGCTGGACCGTAAGTACTGTACTGACGACTTGTCCAGTGGCTGCTATGTAAAGCAGTAGAGGCTCTTTGCTGACTGGAGAAGCAAGCACCGGCTGGGTGGAAAGCAGGGCTTTTAGCTCTGCAAATGCTGTATCAGCTTTCGGAGTCCACTCGAACTTATCTGATTTCTTTATCAGTCGGTAAAGAGGCAGCGCCTTTTCACTGAGGCGAGAAATGAATCGACTTAGGGCGGCCAAGCAACCCGTGAGCTTCTGGACATCATGCACATGCACAGGGCATTTCATTCAGAGTATAGCACCTACTTTCTCTGGGTTAGCATCGATTCCTCGTTCAGAAACGAGAAAACCGAGTAACTTGCCGCCTGGAACTCCAAACGCGCACTTTGATGGATTGAACTTGATATCGTACCTTCGGAGGTTGGCAAAGGTTTCAGTGAGGTCGGTCAGCAGGTCGGAACCTTTACGTGACTTGACCATAATGTCATCCATGTATGCTTCCACATTCCGACTGATCTGAGTGAGCAGGCACTTCTGAATCATCCGCATAAACGTGGCTCCGGCATTCTTCAAGCCGAATGGCATTGTGACATAACAGAAGCACCCAAACGGGGTGATAAAAGCTATCTTTATTTCGTCGAGTCCGTACAGACGGATCTGGTGGTACCCAGAGTAGGCATCCAAAAAGGACAAATGCTCGCACCCAGCAGTCGAATCGACTATCTGATTGATGCGAGGGAGAGGGAAGTGATCTTTCGGGCAGGCCCGATTGATATGCTTGAAATCGATGCACATGCGGAGTGAGTCATCTTTCTTTGGGACCATGACAACATTGGCTAACCACTAGGAGTGGTAAATCTCTCGGATAAACTCAGCTGCCAAAAGCCGAGCCACCTCTTCGCCGATTGCTTTTCTTTTCTGGACGGCGGACCGTCAAAGATGCTTTTTGACTGGTTTCACTTTCGGGTCGACTCGCAAACGATGCTCAGCCAGTCCCCTGGGAACACCTAGCATGTCAGAAGGCTTCCATGCAAAGATGTCCCAGTTCTCACGGAGGAACTGGATGAGCGCTTCTTCCTATATGGAGTCGAGTGTGGTCGAAATGTGGGTCGGAGCTGCATTGGGGTCCGTCGGGTGAATGTGAACAGACTTCGTCTCGCAAGACGACTGGAATGCCGAATCCATGGCTGGCTTCTTGGCTCACAACAAGTCACTCGGGTCTACATTTTTCTGGTATTCTTGCAATTCTACCACGGCCATCTGGGCATCGGCGATCTTTGAGCCCTTTTGGAAACACTCTTCCGCCTTTTTCCGATTACCAGAGATAGTGATCACTCCTCTGGGACCAGGCATCTTCAGTTTGAGGTATACGTAACAAGGTCGAGCCATGAATCGTGCATAAGCTGGCCTGCCCAGAATTGCATGATACGCACTCTGAAAATCCTTGACTTCGAACATCAACTTTTCTTTGCGGTAATTTTTGGCATCACCAAAAACCACGTCGAGTGCAATCTGATCGAGGGACGCAGCCTTCTTGCCTGGGATGACCCCATGGAAACTCATATGGCTTTCACTGAGTCTGGACATCGGAATGCCCATTCCTTTCAACGTTTCTGCATACAGAATGTTTGGGCCACTGCCACCGTCCATCAGGACCTTTGTCAGTCGAGTGCCTTCGACCACCGGGTCGACCACCAGCGCTTGCCTCCCAGGGGTGGTGATGTGCGCTGGATGATTAGACTGGTCGAACGTAATGGCAGTCTGTGACCATTTCAAGTAACTGGGTGTCGCCGGAGCGACCATGTTCTCTTCTCTGTTGATGACTTTCAATTGACTCTTGTTTTCAACATCAGCAAAAATCATCAGAGTGGAATTCACGTGAGGATAACCATCATCATCTTCGCCTTCACTCTTAGCCTTGTCTGCCTCCTTCTCCTTTTCCTTGGGTTGTTTCTCTCGGAACTGCTGGATCAGGAGCCGACATTGTCGAGTGGTATGCTTCGGGTAAATGAAATAACCTTCTTCGTCTTTTTTGGTGTGGATATGGCACGGCAGATCCAACACGTCATTTCCATCTTGATCTTTCACTTTCTTGGGGTTCCACGGCCCTTTGGGCTTTGAACTTTCCTTGAACCACAGCCAAGGCCTCACCCGGAACAGCTGGTTCGGCCTTGCGTTTTTGTTTCCGACTGGAGTTTCCTCCTCCGGCTTCGTGGGCGACTGCTTTGTGCTTGCCGCTCCGCAGTCGCTCTTGCTCTTCACCATTGGCATACTTGGTGGCGATTTCCATCATCTGAGTCAGCGTCATGTTTCCTGTCCGACCGAATTTCAGATTCAACTCCCGGTACCGGACGCCTTCCTTGAAAGCACAGATCTCCTGATGATCAGACACATCTTCCACCGTGTGGTGCAGGGTGATCCACTTCTGGATATAATCTCTCAAAGTTTCATTCGGTTTCTGGACGCAACACTGTAATTCTGTCAAACCTGCTGGCCGCTTGCAAGTACGCTCAAACGTTCTGACAAACACTCGGGCGGGATCTTCCCAAGTATAGATGCTGCCAGGTGCCAACTGATTCAGCCACTCTCTAGCCGAGCCCTCCAACATCAGAGGAAGGTGTTTCATGGCCACCTAATCATTGCCGCCACCAATCTGGACAGCTACTCGGTAGTCTTCGAGCCAGGTGTCAGGCTTGGACTCTCCGGTGAACTTACTGACTCCAGTCACCAACCTGAAGTTGGGGGGAATCACTGCAGCTCTGATAGCTCTGCTGAAGCACTCTGGGCTAGAGACATGCACCCTATTGCTGGTTTGCGGGCCTCTGTCATGGCCATCTCGGTGAGCTCTGTTTCTGTCGACCAAGCCCTGCACGAGAATAGATCTCGCATCAAAGCCTGGCTCCTGGGGTCGACTGGAATACCTCTTCCGACGCTGTTAGGTCGCCTGTCTTCATGTGGCCGCGGCACGTATGACCCACTCCTTGGAGGAGGCGTGGGCACTCGACGGCGGCCATCGCAATCGGCTCGACGATCATACTGCTCCTGGATTCTGTACTGATCACGCCGCTCTCCACGTCCCTCACGCCTCGTGGGCGATCTCGGGCCATGGGCCGACTGGACCGTATCTACGACCACCGATCTGCTATGGATCCTATCCCGCGACTGAGACACAGCCGTATTCTACGCTCCTGCTACCCGAAGCAAGGCCCTGATCTGCGCCAGACCTCAGCCAGCTTCTGACTGGGAAGGTTGAATCGACTCTGATATCCAGGCAGCAGCTGCTAGGTTTTGGGTCGGTGTTCGGTATACCTGAGCCGGAGGTGGAAAAAGTTGGCGTCGGCTGGACTCAGGAGCATGTTGGCGAGCGCAATCGTCGAGTGCGCGCTGGAGGTTCTCCAGCCGAGTGCGTTCAGCCAGATTGGCCAGGCGAGCCTGCTCCAAGGTCTGGGCCTCGGGTGTATCTCCAACTATAGGAGTACGCAGGGCATCCATGTTTCGGCGACGAAGTTCTTCTCTCTGCTGCGAGGAGAGAGGCTCGGGGCAGTACTCCTCGTGAACGCGCGATGGATCGCCGTTCCCGTCACCTCCGTCTTCACGATCGAAGCCAGGAGGACCGCGTGGTCCATTGACCATCAGGACTTCTGTTGCCGAGTCATTGCTGCCGCACTCGGATGCAGTCTCTACGGAGCCAGTCGACAGATCGAACAGGCCATAGAGAGACTCGTCGGGCTCGAGCGCCGCGACTTGAGGGGTGGCCGACTGGCGGGCCACCGCATGCTTCACCCACCGTTGAATCCTCGACCGGCTGGTGCGCTTGCTCCGACGGGTCGCGGGGAGGGGGAAAGCCGTTGGAGTCGACTGGTACTGAGTCGACGGTTGCCGCAGGAGGACGCCGCGTGCGGGGGAGCGCGTCGACGTCGAGTGGTGCCTCCTGAAGCCAAGCGGAGTCGTCGGCGATAAACACGAGCGCGCCGAGACGGATCTCGCGGCCCTCAGCCAAACCTCCGCCTGGAACCATGATGATGGGGATCGGAAAAATTGCAACTTCTCCAATAAGTCGCTAAGACACCTGCCCCACGGTGGGCGCCAACTATCGTGGATCTTAGACTGACAGTAGAATAGGGGGTAAGTATGAGGAGGCAAGATCCTAGCTATGGAGTAGTTGCACACACGAGTTTTACGAGTTCAGGCCCTTCTCAGAGGAAGTAACAGCCCTACGTCTCGGTGCCCTGAGGCGGTCGACTGGATTATATGTGTGTGTGTGAGTTTACAAAAGTGTGAACCCCTGTCCCAGAGGAGGGGGTGGCTTATATAGAGTGTGCCAGGACCCCAGCTCCCCTCCGTTACACAGGGTTCAATGCACATAAAGGAAAGACGTTACTGGTAACGTCTACAGTAAAGTGTCATAAATGCTCATAATGCTATGGTTTAAATCCACACCGTTCCAGAGTGGAGGGTTCCTCATCTTCTGGTGGTCGAGTGTCTTCAAGGTGGTCGAGTGAGTGCATCTCAATGGTCGAGTGTCTTCAAGGTGGTCGAGTGAGTGCATCTCAATGGTCGAGTGGATGACAGTTTCTCTTCGACTGCTTCTGATTCTTTGCAGAGACGTCCTTGGGGAGGGTATGCTGGACAGGTCCGTGACCCTACCCTAGGTACATAGCTTCATCAGTTAGTTGTCGGTCCAACAAATGGAAGGACAAGGAAGGAAATATGCGTACCAAAACTATTATATTAGCATGTGTGGAAGCATGTCCAGACATGATAATGCACAAAACAACAACAATGATGATGTTACAGTTGGGCTAGACACTAATGTTAGATTTTAATGTTGGTTGTAGTGTTTTAAAATGTGCAGATAGAATACAAAAAACAATTGATTAGAAGATGACAAGGAACAATTAAAAAACCTACAAAGCACTATATAGATTAGCATGCCATGCGTGCAGCACAATGTTTGTTTTTCAGTTGTCACATACCAAGTAAGTTACCAAGAACTTAATTTATACAGTAAAAAATTCAGTGAGTACACTAATATTCCCTCATGCTAAGATAACATAATTAGAACAATCACAAATGAGGTTCCACACTTTGTCGACGATAACTTTTATGTAATTTTACATTCTACCAGCTACCAACATCTCAATGCCAATATAGATACAAAAAGAAATAGAATAACTAGCCGCGCAAATGTGTGGGTTATCCTGCTAGTTTATTCGAAAATAGCAACATGAAACACATGTTTGGCGAGAACGTTTCATATCGCGCCTCTCCCGCGAGAGGCCGGGCGAATACCTAGCCGCCATCTTCCTTGGCCAAACTCGCATCCCCTCCCCTTGCCGCCACCTTGGGGCATCATCAGGCAAAGCCTGGCCGGCGTCGGCAGTGGCGGGGATCTCCCCTCCCCTCTCCAGATGGATTGTTGCGCGGGTTGTGGCTGCCAGGTAGGGCATCATGCTGTAATGCTGGGCATGATAGCGGCGCGGTGCTTGGCTGCGCCGGTGGTGCGGTGGTGCGCCTGGGTCGTGGTGGCTGCGTGGCAGTGGTTCTAATGTTCATTCGTGTCGGTGGCCGTGAAGCCTAGTTGGGCGGGGCGGGCAAGGATGAAGAAGGCTGTCCCAGATATGGCTGACAGGAATTCTACCGAGAAGAAGGTGCGTGAGCGGTGTCCTCCGGTAGTGCTTGGTTGGCTGGTGGGTGGCCTAGCCTTTTCTGCCTACTGCTGTGCTGCGGCTCGACGCCAGCTGCGGTGGCTGCCCCAGGTGTGGGATTTGCTCCTCTATTGGTTGGTCAACATCATGGTGGGAGCTTGGTGGTGCCTGACGGTGCCGGCTGCTAGGCACTATGGTGGTGCCGCAACCGGCCTGGCAGCGGCAGCCTGGATCGGGGCGACGTGGGGGCCTGCTGCCTTGATGATTAAGGTGGCGGTCATCGTGCTCTTCTCGCATCATGGCTTCTACCTGCATGATTGGTCCTCCTTGATCTGGGCGTTGACGTGTTCTGAAACGGTCGCCGAAGATCTGGCTCGGGATACTAGATCGGTTAGATTCTGGTCGTGCAAGTCCATATCAGCCTACAAGGTACTAAGGGCATGGCACGAAGCTCTGTTGGTTTATGACACCTTGGAAATGTCAGCTTCTCGATTTCCATGGTGGAGACAGTGATGGAGAAGGTCATGGTGGCCGAGATCGGCGGATCCATTAGTCGGACGGAGCCTTGGTGGTGATGGCATCAGCCAGGTGTCTGATAACTCTCAGGAGCAGCAGTGATAAGTGGGGGCGGAAACACTGACGGATTTCATTTTTGGAGGTACTCCTCAGGGGCTGAGTCGTGACTTTCAGGGTGAAAACCTAAGGTCTGACCTTCAATGGTTGTGCCTGGAGATTGCCTTGCTGAAGGAATTGTTTTCAGAGTGTGGACTTTCTCCAGGGTGAAAACCTAAGATTTTGAATCGGGCAATGACGGCATTGGTGCAGTTGCACTGTTTCCTTATTGAAGGCATTGCTTTTGAAGACCTTTTATATTTTCTTGGTGTTGTATTAGGTGGTCGTATGTGTGCTGCTGTCGAGAGGAGTCGGTCGATGATGAGACTTTTCTTTTTATTTTCTCCTTTGAATGTGTCCATCTTGAATGTCTTTGTGACATTTTTTAGATGCAGAGAGACTGGATGTAATTGGTATCTTCATAATATTAATACATTCTCCTTTTGAAAAGAAAATACGCAAATCGTGTTTAATGCGCCGGCCAACGAAAAGAGCGACATGCAAATCAAAAAGTAATGATCGCAGGAAATGATGGGTACTGTCACACATGGTGCCCTATTATACATATGGAACATCTGATTTTCATTAGACGCCATATGCATGTGGAAGGAGTACATATAATGGAGCACTGAAACGTGCATGGTAACCAAATGGTGGTTGCATGCACATATGTGTATTTACTAAGCTACATGGGCGTACATACGCATGCACGCCATGCCCGGTATTACACAAAGTACACTCATGGCACACTCAAATATGGCGCCGCGACGGCTGAGCGTCTCTGTGTGGCAATCGCGGATGCGGAAGTGGAAAGGCGCTTTTGATGATGCACTAAACAAATCTCTCGCCTTTCAAAAAAACAACAAACATATGTACGTACGTCGCTACCATCAGAAAAAATAAGTGATGCCGTGGGAAATCTGTTAGAATAACTCCATCTTGACAAATATTTTTATCACCTTAAATTCATTCATACGTTGAACCTTCATGTACATTGGACTTAAACTTAAGATACACCATGAGCACTAATGCTACTCTCAGACTCCACCTGCAATTCCTTCTTGTCTTCTTCACAGTCAAGACTCGAGCAAAATTAAGTTCTTTGTTACTCTACTTTGTACTCTTAACTTTTAGAGAATTCGTTCAATGCCATCACACACCGACCACTGTCTGCGTGAAAGTGAACAACTCAGATATTGAACACCACATATAAGAGTTACCTGAGCTCAATGTCATCACTCTTTCTCGACCGTCTGTCTGAAACTTGAAGGAATTTCACCGTCGCCATGTGTCACCCTGAGTCAAACTCACAGTTGTCTCACCCTTTCCTGGATAGTCTCTGACATATTTCACAACTATAGCACTCCGTCTCCTTTTGTACTTGTCATCTGCACTTTGTGATGTGCACTGAACACCACAGAATATACGGCCTTATACTCTCACGGTTTTTGACAATTTCAGACTTTTCGCCACTTTCTCAGATTCTTCATGGTCAACTCCTGTCCATCAACTCGGTTTTTAACAATTTTAGACTTTTCGGCATGGCAATATTTAATTTGGTCAAAGTCAACAACCCCAGACTCTCTGTGCCACATCACCAAATTCACTCCTAAAACCGAGTGAAGGTTCATTTAGACCAGGATCTGAAATGATAGGGTAGAAATATTAGGGATTCAAAATAAGGGTTTGTTTCGAACAAGCTCCACCAAATCAAGGTTTAAATCAGACTTCACTCACGCAATAACAAGACAGCGAGTAGAAGAGCGTACGTGCGCATTTTGCATTTGGTTTTGTACGACAAAACGGAACAGTGGCACCACATAGTTTGTAGAGCGCTGAGGGAGTCCTGGATTAGGGGGTATCCGGACGGCCGGAGTATATCCTTTGGCCGGACTGTTGGACTATGAAGATACAAGATTGAAGACTTTGTCCCGTGTCCAGATGGGACTCTCCTTGGCGTGGAAGGCAAGCTTGGCAGTACGGATATGTAGATCTCCTACCTTGTAACCGACTCTGTGTAACCCTAGCCCCCTCCGGTGTCTATATAAACCGAAGGGTTTAGTCCGTAGGACTAACAACAACAATCATACCATAGGCTAGCTTCTAGGGTTTAGCCTCTTCGATCTCATGGTAGATCAACTCTTGTACTACTCATATTATCAAGAACAATCAAGCAGGACGTAGTGTATTACTTCCATCAAGAGGGCCCAAACCTGGGTAAACATTGTGTCCCCTGCCTCCTGTTACCATCCGCCTAAACGCACAGTACGGGACCCCCTACCCGAGATCCGCCGGTTTTGACACCGACATTGGTGCTTTCATTGAGAGTTCCTCTGTGTCGTCATCATTAGGCTTGATGGCTCCTTCAATCATCGATAGAGATGCAGTCCAGGGTGAGACTTTCCCCCCCGGAAAGATTTTTGTATTCGGCGGCTTCGCACTGCGGGCCAACTCGCTTGGCCATCTGGAGCAGATCGAGAGTTACGCCCCTGGCCACCAGGTCAGATTTGGAAGCTTAAACTACACGGCCGACATCCACGGAGACTTGATCTACGACGGATTCGAGCCCCTGCCGAGTGCGCCACACTGTCACGATGAGCATGATTTAGCTCTACCATCGGACAGTGTTCGGGAGACCGCACCGGCAACCACTCCGGCCCTCAATTCAGAGCCAATTGCGCCATCCATGGACGGGTGGATAGAGCCCGCCACGGAGGCCGCATTCTCAGCGGCGATCGAGTCAAGTATCGACCTTACCCTTCACGAGAGCCGTGACGCCAAACTGTCGGATTCCTCCCCGGCCACGGACTCCGAACCGCCTGCGCCCGTGCCTATCGAATCCGACTGGGCGCCGATCATGGAGTTCACCTCCGCGGATATCTTTCAGCAATCGCCCTTCGGCGACTGAGGGAGTCCTGGATTAGGGGGTGTCCGGATAGCCGGACTATACCTTCGGCCGGACTCCTGGACTATGAAGATACAAGATTGAAGACTTCGTCCCGTGTCCGGAAGGGACTTTCCTTGGCGTGGAAGGCAAGCTTGGCGATACGATATGTAGATCTCCTACCATTGTAACCGACTCTGTGTAACCCTAGCCCTCTCCGGTGTCTATATAAACCGGAGAGTTTTAGTCCATAGGACGAACAACAATCATACCATAGGCTAGCTTCTAGGGTTTAGCCTCTCTGATCTCGTGGTAGATCTACTCTTGTACTACCCATATCATCAATATTAATCAAGCAGGACGTAGGGTTTTACCTCCATCAAGAGGGCCCGAACCTGGGTAAAACAGCGCGTTACCATCCGGCCTAGATGCACAGTTCAGGACCCCCTACCCGAGATCTGCCGGTTTTGACACCGACATTGGTGCTTTCATTGAGAGTTCCTCTGTGTCGTCACTTTTAGGCCCGATGGCTTCTCCGATCATCAACAGCGATGCGATCCAGGGTGAGACTTTTCTCCCCGACAGATCTTCGTATTCGGCGGCTTTGCACTGCGGGCCAATTCGCTTGGTCATCTGGAGCAAATCGGAAGCTACGCCCCTCACCATCAGATCAGATTTGGAAGTTTGAACTACACGGCCGACATCCGCGGAGACTTGATCTTCGACGGATTCGAGCCACAGCCGAGCGCGCCGCACTGTCACGATGGGCATGATTTAGCTCTGCCGCCGAACAGTGCACTGGAGGCCGTACCTGTGTCCGCTCCGACCCCTAGCTCGGAGCCGATCACACCAACCGAGGATGGGTGGTTAGACACCACCTCGGGGGCTGCAATCTCTACGGCGATTGAGCTGAACACCAGCCCTATTCTCTGCGAAGCCCGTGACTCCAAGGAGCCGGACTCCTCTCCAGACTCCAAGCCCTCCGCACCCCGACCGATCGAACCCGATTGGGCGCCGATCATGGAGTTCACCGCCGCGGACATCTTTCAGCACTCGCCCTTCGGCGATATTCTGAATTCTCTAAAGTCTCTCTCTTTGTCAGGAGAGCCCTGGCCGGACTATGGTCGGCAAGGTTGGGATGCGGATGATGAAGAAATTCAAAGCCCATCGACCACCCACTTCGTAGCCACTGTCGATGATTTAACCGACATGCTCGACTTCGACTCCGAAGACATCGATGGTATGGACGCCGATGCAGGAGACGATCAAGAACCAGCGCCTATAGGGCACTGGAAAGCCACCTCTTCGTATGATATATACATGGTGGACACCTCAAAAGAAGTCAATGGCGATGGAACAGCGGAGGATGACCCGTCCAAGAAGCAGCCTAAGCGCCGGTGTTAGCGGCGCCACTCTAAATCCCGCCAAAACAGAAACAGTGATTCCAGCACGGGGGATAATAACACCCCGGACAGTGCCGAAGACAACCACCTCCAGCAAGATTCAGCACAGGAGGATAGAGAAGCCAGCCCTCATGAGAGAGCGGTAGACAGAGAGGTCGAGGACGATAATTATATGCCTTCCTCCGAAGACGAGGCAAGCCTCGACGATGACGAATTTGTCGTGCCGGAGGATCCTGTCGAACAAGAGCATTTCAAACGCAGGCTCATGGACACGGCGAGCAGCCTCAAGAAAAAACAGCAACAGCTTAGAGCTGATCAAGATTTGCTAGCCGACAGATGGACTGAAGTCCATGCGGCCAAAGAGTATGAACTCGAACGCCCCTCCAAGAGCTACCCAAAGCGCAGGTTGCTACCCCAATTAGAGGAGGAAGCACCTAAACCTACATCACCAACGCATGATGCGGCCGACCGGCCACCCCGTGGCCGCGACAGAGAGGCCTCTCGGCCCTCCACTCAAGCCGCACCCCGGCGCCGCTCAAAAACTACCAAGGCATGGGAAAATGCGCCAGACCTGCGAGATATATTGGAGGACAAGGAAAGGCAAACAAGATCGATCTACGGATCACGTGGGCGCCCCATGGCACGAGACGGTACTCGTCACACCGGATACAGTAAATCCGGCCGGGCCGAACACAGTAGACAAAGCTCGTTTGAGCTGCGTCGTGATGTAGCCCAATACAGAGGCGCCGCACACCCACTATGCTTCACAGATGAAGTAATGGATCATCAAATCACTGAGGGTTTCAAACCCGTGAACATCGAATCATACGATGGCACAACAGATCCTGCGGTATGGATCGAGGACTATCTCCTTCATATCCACATGGCCCGCGGTGATGACCTACACGCCATCAAATACCTCCCACTCAAGCTTAAAGGACCAGCCCGACATTGGCTTAACAGCTTGCCAGCAGAATCGAATTGGTTGTTGGGAGGACCTGGAAGCCGCATTCCTCGACAATTTCCAGGGCACTTATGTGCGACCACCAGACGCCGATGACCTAAGCCACATAATTCAGCAGCCAGAGCAATCGGCCAGACAATTCTGGAAACAGTTCCAAACCAAGAAAAATCAAATCGCCGACTGTCCGGACGCAGAGGCCCTAGCAGCCTTCAAGCATAACATCCGCGACGAGTGGCTTGCACGGCACCTAGGACAGGAAAAGCCGAAATCTATGGCAGCCCTCATGGCACTTATGACCCGCTTTTGCGCGGGAGAAGACAGCTGACTAGCTCGCAGCAATAACATGACCAAGAGCCCTGGTAATTCGGATACTAAGGACAGTAGTGGCAGGTCGCATCGCAACAAGCAAAAGCGCCGCATTAATGGCGACAATGCTGAGGATACGACAGTTAATGCCGGATTCAAAGGCTCTAAACCCGGTCAGCGGAAAAAGCCATTCAAAAGAAATACTCCGGGCCCGTCCAGTTTGGACCGAATACTCGACCGCTCATGCCAGATACATGGCACCCCCGAAAAACCAGCCAATCACACCAATAGGGATTGTTGGGTGTTCAAGCAGGTAGGCAAGTTAAATGCCGAAAGTAGAGACAAGGGGCTGTATAGCGATGACGAGGAGGAGCCCTGGCCACCGAACAATAGTGGATAGAAAGGTTTTCCCCCACAAGTGCGGACGGTGAACATGATATACGCAACCCACGTCCCCAAGAGGGAGCGGAAGCGTGTGCTAAGGGACATATACGCGATGGAGCCAGTCGCCCCAAAGTTCAACCCATGGTCTTCCTGCCCGATCACTTTTGATCGAAGGGACCACCCCACTAGCATCCATCATGGCGGATTTGCTGCATTGGTTCTAGACCCAATTATTGACGGATTTCACCTCACTAAGTCCTTATGGACGGCGCCAGCAGCCTGAACCTGCTTTATCAGGATATAGTGCGTAAAATGGGCATCGATCCCTCGAGGATTAAACCCACCATAACGACCTTTAATGCGTCATACCAGGTGTAGAAGCCAACTGTACAGGCTCAGTTACACTTGAAGTGGTCTTCAGATCTCCGGATAATTTCCGAAGCGAGGAGTTAATCTTCGACATAGTCCCGTTCCGTAGTGGCTATCACACACTGCTCGGGCGAACCGCATTTGCCAAGTTCAATGCGGTCCCGCACTACGCATACCTCAAGCTCAAGATGCCAGGCCCTCGAGGTGTCATCACGGTCAATGGAAACACCGAACGCTCTCTCCGAACGGAGGAGCATACGGCGGCTATCGCAGCGGAAGTACAAAGCAGCCTCTCAAGGCAATTCTCTAGTCCGGCCATTAAACGTCTGGACACCGTCAAGCACGCCCGGGGTAACCTACACCAAGACCGCCCGGCACGTTCGGAGCAAGCGTAAAAATGCGGCCCCAACCCCAGCCCTCGCGAACTTGCGAAACTAGTGTTGCGCATACATAACTACGCTCTGGAAATACCATGGGCACAGGGGGAGGGGCACCATCACGGCACGCCCGAAACGCGGCTTAAACCGCACTAGGGGCTGCCGATTTCTTAATTTTCTCTTATTTCAGGACTCCATTCTTCGGAAGGCTTGTCCGGCAGTACAATTGCCGCACAAACGATACAACCAGGGAAGCAGAAAGCTACGCCGCACTACGGAACTCTAAGGTGGTCTCTATAACGAGCAGTATACCTGTTTCGCATAACATTCTGCAGCTCGCCCCTGGAAAGGACATATTTGATAGTCCCATCTTTTGCTTATCGCACTATTTGTATCGTTCTGCTTTGATCGCAGCTTTTTTAAATAAACAATGCATAGCTTCCGTCTATTATTGCATTACCTCTTTTTTACGAATATATGTTCATTAATGACATGTTGCACCCGTACACTTTGGTACGGCCAATACGCCAGGGGCTTAAGTACCCCACAACATGGTGTGAGAAGTCCGAACACTTTCACAAGTGCGGCACCCCGAACTTATAGCATTATATGCATCGGCTCCGAATCATGTCTTGGGTCAATAGTTGGGTTTGCCCGGCTCCTATGTTTTGGTACCTTACGTTCCGTTATATCGGCTAAGGTAGCACTAGGAGAACTATTGCGATTGTGCCCCAGTTGAGCTGGGCTAAGCACCTCAGTAGAGAAAGCTAAAACTGACCGTCATGATGAGGCGAGAGCTGGTCGCTGTTCGAGAGGTTTTCGAGTCCCTAAAGACTTATGCCGCTTAGCGCGAGGAGTCGGCTTTTCCGGCCTAGGCGTGGATAGCGCCCCGAACTCGGTCTTCCGAACACTAGGGGCTTCGCCAAAATTTAAAATTATAGAATTCTATGGCTAAGTGAGAGTGTTCAAGCATTATAGTCCGATTGCCTTGTTCGTTGTGTTGAGCGCCTCCCTCGAAGGACCCAAGAATGGGAAAAAGAGCGCTCATGTTTATCCCGAACACCCCAGCACTCGTGCCATGGGGGCAGAAGCCGACGACTCGACATCTCTCAAATTTGATAAACGGCCACACAGAAGGTAATATTTTAAATTCAAAAAGCATTGCTTAGCGCACATGAACAAGTTTTCAGCGCACAGGACAAAACGAGCGAGTTCACTGAAAAATTACATTAATGGAACATTCATCCGCCACAAGGCGGGCACCCTTAAGAACGCCCTCATAGTACATATCGGGCTTGCGATGCTCCTTGCCCGGCGGTGGCCCGTCCTTCACAAGCTTCTCAACATCCAGCTTGCCCCAGTGCACCTTCGCACGGGCAAGCGCCCTACGGGCACCCTCGATGCATACGGAGTGCTTGATGACTTCGAGCCTTGGACAGGCCTCCACCAGCCGCCTCACCAGCCCGAAGTAGCTCCCAGGCATGGCCTCTCTAGGCCACAGCCGGACTATGAGGTCCTTCATGGCCTGTTCGGCCACCTTATGGAGCTCGACCAGCTGTTTCAGCTGGTCGCTTAAGGGCACCGGGTGCTCGGCCTCAGCATACTGAGACCAAAACACCTTCTCCGTCGAGCTTCCCTCCTCGGCTCGGTAGAAGGCGGTGGCATTTGACACGCTATGGGGCAAGTCTGCAAATGCTCCTGGAGAGCTTCGGATTCGGGTAAGTAACAAATAATTCACTTTTACGTGCTTGCTTTGCATAAAGAATGCCTTACCCGCCGCTATCTTTTTTATTGCCTCAACATCCTGGAGGGCCTTCTGGGCTTCGGCCTTGGCAGACTTGGCATCTTCAATGGCCGCCGCGAGCTCAGACTCTCGTGTCTTCGAGTCAAGCTCCAAACTCTCATGTTTTTCATGAGAGCCTGGAGCTCTTGCCGCACCTCGCCAACCTGCGTCTCATGCTTCTCCCGCTCGGTGCGCTCCGTGGCCGCCCTCTTTTCGGCCTCGGACAGCGCTTGCTTAAGGGTCACCACCTCAGTTGTGGCCCCTACAATAGCCCCGTTAATCCTGTCACTTTTGGCAATTGCACCTTTCACATATTTTAATAAGGTATTTCTTACCTTCCTTCTCCTCGAGCTGCCGCTTGGCTAGGCCGAACTCTTGCTCGGACCGCTCGAGGTTTTGCTTCAGCGTATCCACCTACGCAGTCAGTGCGGCGGAGGCCAGCAGCGAAGCCTGCATACGCATATTGACTTGATTATGTTAGACTCCTGTGAATGTTATTAGATCCTCTATTCGGCTTTTCTTTCCGAACGCCGAACAGAGCATCAGGGGCTACTGTCTATGCGGTAATATTTTTACATATTCTTTACTTACCTCAAAGCCTGTTAGAAGGCTGGCACAGGCTTCAGTCAGTCCGCTCTTGGCGGACTGAACCTTATGGATCACCGCACTCATAATAGTGCGGTGCTCCTCGTCGATGGAGGCACCGTTAAGCGTCTCCAGCAAATTGTTCGGTGCCTCCGGTTGGACGGAGGTCACCGGCTCGGTAGGCTCGCTCCTCTTGCAAGGAGGCTGCCTACTGGAGTCCGAAACCATTGAAGGTTCTGGTGCGGTGTCCGTCTCAAGGCCGGACTCGGAGCCCTTGGGGGTTTTTATCCCCTTTGCGCCTGGAGTCCGGGAGGTCGCCTTGCGGTGCCTCCAGGACCACCTCCTCCTGGCTTGGAACCTGTTGGGACAGCACCTCGGCGTCGTCCGTAGGGTGGGGGAGGTAGCCATTGGAAGCGAATTTACATCCGACGAATCCAAGGAACCGCTCGACGACACGTCGAACAGGTCTTTGGGTGGACTGCATAAACATGTTCGACATAAGGAAAAGCTGTGCAATGGAGGAATACTATGAATCACTCTGGTATCCGGACACTTACGATCTCGCCAGGGGATTGGCCCTATGCGGCCACTCCTCTTCGCCGTCGTCGGTGTTGGTGGAGCCGTTCGGAGGAAGGGTTTTCCCCTTCTTGGACCCTTCGGCGTCCCCAGTTGGGGCGGCCTTCCTTTTCTTCTCTCCCCCGCTGGAGGGGGAGAGGTCTCTTCTTCCTCCTCCTCGTCTTCACGGGAGGAGTGCGTCTTGGAGTCGTCGGATGATGAATCCGACACCCCCAGGCGCTGGGCACTCTTCCGAGTCCCCGTGGCCTTCTTCTTGGCCTTCTTATCTGTCGCCACATAGGGTGCCGGAACCAGCAGCTTCGTCAAGCGAGCGTCCGCTGGGCCTTCGGGCAAAGGAGCCGGACAGTTGATCTGTCCGAACGTCTCCTGCCAATCCTGTCAAAGGTAAGGGCTTAAGATCCTGCATGGAGTCAAACTATGAAAAACTAATACCCTGTAAAAGGTAAAAACAGCTTACTGCACGAGCGCGACGCTGCGTGCTGAATCCGCGATCCTCGATAGCGGATGCGGGGGCCTCGACCCCCTTGAAAAGCACCTTGCAGGCATCTTCGTACGTCGTGTTGAAGAGCCTGCTCAGAGTTCGGTGCTGTGCCGGGTCGAATTCCCACAGGTTGAAAGCCCGTTGTTGACACGGGAGGATCCGGCGGATCAGCATAACCTGGACTACGTTGACAAGTTTGAGCTTCTTGTCCACCAGGGTTTGGACGCATGTTTGGAGTCCGCTCAGCTCTCCTTCTTTACCCCATGACAGTCCCGTCTCTTTCTAGGAGGTAAGCCGCGTAGGGGGTCCGGGTCAGAACTCGGGGGTTGCGACCCATTCAGGGTCGCGCGGCTCGGTGATGTAAAACCACCCCGATTGCCACCCCTTTAGGGACTCCACGAAGGAGCCCTCGGGCCATAGGACGTTGGGCATCTTGCCCACCATGGCGCCTCCGCACTCCGCCTGGGTGCCGCGCACCACCTTCAGCTTGACGTTGAATGTCTTGAGCCATAGGCCGAAATGGGGGCGGATGCAGAAGAAAGCCTCGCACACGACGATAAACACCAAGATATTGAAGACAAAGTTCGGGGCCAGATCGTGGAAATCCAGGCCATAGTAGAACATGAGCCCCCAGACAAATGGGTGGAGAGGTAAGCCCAGTCCGCGGAGGAAATGGGGGAGGAACACCACCCTCTCATGGGGCCTAGGGTGGGGATGAGCTGCCCCTCTTCGGGAAGCCGGTGCGCAATGTCGTTAGACAAGTATCCAGCATTCCTCAGTTTTTTGATGTGTCCCTCCGTAACGGAGGAGACCATCCACTTGCCTCCCGCTCTGGACATGGCTGGAGAAGGTGGAGGTGGGGTGTGCGGACTTGGGCGCTGGAGCTTGAGTGCGCGGAAATGGATAGGCAAAGGAGGAAGAAGGCGTGGATGAAAAGGTGGATCCGTATCCCCTTATATGGGCGGACGCGACTATGCGCCCCCACCAGCCTGGTAAAACTCGCTTATTTCCCAAGCACCGTAGTCAATGGCGCGGTTGGGTTACCCGCACCCGTATTGATGAGAATCCCGGAATAAGGGGACACAATCTCTGCTTTAACAAGACGTGCCAAGGAAACCGCCTCGCTAAACGCGCTGAGGTGGGACAGTAAAACGATTCGCATAAAGACTTGGCCGTGGTGTGATGCCACGCTACGGAATACGTCAGCAGATTAGATTTGTGTAAATATTATTCTCTCTATGGCAATATGTGGAAACTTATTTTGCAGAGCCGGACACTACCTTTGTGTTCAAAATCTTCTATGAAGTACTTCGAGGAGGAACCCGCCTTGCAATGCCGGAGACAATCTATGCGCCAGACTCGTCGCCATTGAAGCCTGGTTCAGGGGCTACTGATGGAGTCCTGGATTAGGGGGTGTCCGGATAGCCGGACTATACCTTCGGCCGGACTCCTGGACTATGAAGATACAAGATTGAAGACTTTGTCCCGTGTCCGGAAGGGACTTTCCTTGGCGTGGAAGGCAAGCTTGGCGATACGATATGTAGATCTCCTACCATTGTAACCGACTCTGTGTAACCCTAGCCCTCTCCGGTGTCTATATAAACCGGAGAGTTTTAGTCCTTAGGACGAACAACAATCATACCATAGGCTAGATTCTAGGGTTTAGCCTCTCTGATCTTGTGGTAGATCTACTCTTGTACTACCCATATCATCAATATTAATCAAGCAGGACGTAGGGTTTTACCTCCATCAAGAGGGCCCGAACCTGGGTAAAACATCGCGTCCCCTGCCTCCTGTTACCATCCGGCCTAGATGCACAGTTCAGGACCCCCTACCCGAGATCTGCCGGTTTTGACACCGACATTGGTGCTTTCATTGAGAGTTCCTCTGTGTCGTCACTTTTAGGCCCGGTGGCTTCTCCGATCATCAACAGCGATGCGATCCAGGGTGAGACTTTTCTCCCCGACAGATCTTCGTATTCGGCAGCTTTGCACTGCGGGCCAATTCGCTTGGTCATCTGGAGCAGATCGGAAGCTACGCCCCTCACCATCAGGTCAGATTTGGAAGTTTGAACTACACAGCCGACATCCGCGGAGACTTGATCTTCGACGGATTCGAGCCACAGCCGAGCGCGCCGCACTGTCACGATGGGCATGATTTAGCTCTGCCGCCGAACAGTGACGACGAGCAACGGAAGGACGCAGCGAAGGATCATTCCCTCGAGAAGCAGTCAAAGCGGCAGCGTAAGCGCCGCTCCAAATTCCGCCTCAGCAGAAACGGTGATCATACAGACCCAGCGATAGAGCAGGGTGAGCCAGCGGTGAAGATAACAGTCCGGATGACATCACACCGGACAGGCACCCGGAGCAACAGAATACCCATCAAAGGCTTGTCATCGCTGTGAGGAGTCTGAAAAAGCAGAAGCAAAGGCTCAGGGCTGCACACGGCACACTCGGAATTAGATGGAGTAAAGTACTCAACACTGCAGCAAAGTACGGTGGTAGTCGCCACACAAAGAGCTACCCGAAGCGAAAGCTGCTACCTGAATTCGATGAGGAGGCCTTAGATCCCCCGCAATCAAAAAAACAGCCATCCGGTCGGATAGACGACCTCGTGGCCAACATAGAGCGGCAAACGACGCCGCACACAAGCCAGTACACGATCCACGTGAGGGCTCGCATCAAAAGGACGGTGCAACCAGATCCATCTACGGGCCAATCAAGCGCGCTCCAGCACGCAATGCAACACAACAAAAATCCGAACACCACGGTACACCCAAATATAGGGGTGCCGCACACCCCCTATATTTCACCGATGAGGTGCTGGACCATGAATTTCCAGAGGGATTCAAACCCGTAAACATAGAGGCATACGACGGAACAACAGACCCTGGGGTCTGGATTGAGGACTATATCCTCCATATCCACATGGCTCGAGGAGACGATCTCCATGCCATCAAGTACTTACCCCTCAAGCTCAAAGGGCCAGCTCGGCACTGGCTTAAAAGCCTCCTCGAAAACTCCATTGGAAGCTGGGAAGAGCTCGAAGACGCTTTTCGGGCAAATTTTCAAGGGACCTATGTCCGACCACCGGATGCAGAGGATTTAAGTCATATAACTCAACAGCCCGGAGAGTCAGCTCGAAAGCTTCGGAACAGGTTTCTCACTAAAAAGAACCAAATAGTCGTCTGTCCGGACGCTGAAGCCTTAGCAGCTTTCAAGCACAGCGTTCGAGACGAATGGCTTGCCAGACACCTCGGCCAAGAAAAGCCAAGAACAATGGCAGCATTAACAAACCTCATGACCCGCTTTTGTGCGGGTGAGGACAACTGGTTAGCCTGATGTAGCACCAGCGACCCAAGTACATTCGAAGTCAGGGACGAAAACAGGAAGCCACGACGCAGCAAAAACAAGCGCCGGAATAAAGAAGACAGCCCGAAGAGCACGGCGGTAAACGCCGGATTCAGAAGCTCTCGGCCAGGTCAGCAAAAGCTGCCCTCCAAAGGCAACAAAGACGAACTGTCTAGCCTAAACAAGATTCTGGACAAAATATGTCAGATCCACAGCACCCCCGATAAACCTGCAAAGCATACCCATAGAGAATGTTAGGTCTTCAAGCAGTCGGGCAAGCTCATCGCCGAACACAAGGGGCAGGATACACCAAGCGAAGACGAGGACGAGCCTTGCAAGAAAAGCACTGGGGAACAGAAGAAATTCCCACCAGAAGTCAAAACAGTAAACGTGTTACACGTGATAAAGGGGAGAAACAAAGCGGCACTCCTAGAGACACATGCCCCAGGGCCTATCACCGCGAAGTTCTGCCACTGGTCGTCCCAACCGATCACCTTTGACCATCGGGATTACTCAGCAAGTATCCGGCATGCAGGATGGGTTGCCTTGGTGTTAGACCCGATAATTGACGGATACCACTTCACACGAGTCTTGATGGACGGCGGCAGTAGTTTAAACCAGATATATCAGGACACAGTCCGCAAAATGGGAATAGACCCAACAAAAATTAGCCATAGCAATACTACCTTTAAAGGAGTAACGCCAGGCCCAGAAGCCCATTGCATGGGCTCCCTGCTACTAGAGGTAATATTCGGCTTTCCCGATAACTTCCGCAGCGAAAATTTAACCTTCCACATCGCTCCATTCCAAAGTGGCTATCAAGCACTACTCGGACGCGAAGCTTTCGCTCGCTTTAACGCAATACCGCATTACGCTTCTCTCATGCTTAAGATGCCCGGTCCACGTGGCATCATTACAGTAAATGGAAATATTGAGCGCTCCTTGCGCGCGGAAGACCGTGTGGCCGCCTTGGCAGCCGCACACTAGACGGCTTCACCAACTAGAGCAACTGACAGGTCGTTAAGACCACGGACACGGTTAGACGAGTCTGGTGCAGCTATATATAATTGACACAGGTTTGATGGCTATAACCCTATAACAATACAAGGGGCTCAACGCGTGTAAACAAGTGACAATTAGGCTCAACTTTACTCATCTTGAACTGTACATGGTTTATTTAGTATAACCTACCTTTTTGCACGACAACTTTTCAACTAAGTTCCTCACTTTTACAGATGACCATCGTGCTACACCCATCCAGGATACGGCACAACGGAGACACGGGCGCAGACGTGCAGCAGGGACCCGTTCCAAGGATTCTTTTTAGATTAAGACCATGCGTAAACCTTTTTTACTGTCTCTTGTTGATACACACCCCCCGGATTCTCAGTACAATTGAGAAGGATGCTGACGTATTGGCATGTGGACACGTCAGAATATTGCACATACCTAAACACCAGGGGCTTATTACAAAGGGCACTGTTTGAGCCCGGTTTACATCATAAAGACCGAATACCTTAGGGAGTGTTCGACGTCGCGAGTTTGGCCTTATATGCATCAGCTCCGAATCATGTCTTTGGTCAAATGTTGGGTTTGCCCGGCTCCTGTGCTTTGCTGCCTTATGTTCCGCTCTATCGGCTAAGGCAGCACCAGGAGAACTACTGCGATTGTGCCCTGGTTCATCCGGACGAGCACCTCAGTAGAGAAAGCCGAAAACTGACTGTCATGATATAGCGTGAGACTGGTCAACCACTCGATGACCTAGCGGAATCCTCCGCCTTAACAAAGGGTTGTTTCCCGGCCAGGCATGTACGCGCCCCGAATTCGGATGAGCGCGGAGCCACCAGGGGCTATATAGTAGCCCCACTGTCAAACTCCTCTGGCTAAGTGAAAGTGTTAAAGCATTATAGTCCGATTGCCTTGTTCGCTGTGCTATCACCTCCAAATGGACCAAGATGTTGGATCAAGTGTGAACACGCATCTTCTGCAAACACCGCCGCATTATATGCGTGGGGGCTGAAGCCGACGACTGCCATCTTTTAGGTTATATACATATATACATAAACGGCCACACAGGAGGAATCATAGTACTTTCGGGCAAAAGTATAAATACAGCTTTGATAAACTCAATAAAACATTGTTTTGACAATGGAAATACATGTCACTTAAATATAGTATTCTTCGAGCACTGAGCCTCTATCAAACAAGCGCCTTCAAGAACTTCTTCAAAGTAGTGCTCGGCAGCCACTCAGCCTATGGCCGAACCCTGTGCCGCAACAGTGGTGGCATCCATCACGGGCAAGGGCCATCCGCGAGCCTTCTATGCACGCCGACCTCTTTACAGCATAGATGCGTGGCACAGCACCAAGGAATTGTTGCACTAAGCTAAAGTAGCTATTCGGCCTTGGCCCTCCTGACCACAGATGATCCACAATGGACCTCATGGCAAGTCCAGATAATCTATGGAGCTCGGCCCAACCGGTCAATCGCTCATTCAGCAACAGCGGACGAACTAGAGCGTGAAACTGTGACCAGAACAGCTTGTCCACTTCAGGACCTTTCTGATCCTTGAAGTACTCGGCCGCATCATCAGCACTTGCAGCCAAATCCATGTACTCGTCCGCAGAACTCCATAGCCGGTCCAGAGGCGCATACTTCAGATCCCCGAACTTAGTCCGCAACAAGAAGGGCTTCCCAGATACAATATCCGCAACTTGATGCAGCTCCTCCTTCGTCGCTCTAATTTTGGAGCGGTCCTCCTTGGCAGCCACCCGGGCCTTTTCCAGGTCCGTTGCTTTCGCCCGGTTTTCTTCTTCAAGAAGCTGGTAACGGTTAGCAGCATCTTTTAACTCTACAACCATCTTGGCTATTTTTTCTTTGCTCTCTCAATGCGCGGCCTGTTCGGCCCTTAACTCTTCAGCCGACTTTAAAGCGGCCGCATTGCTACTCCTTGCTTGTTCCTTGGCTCGGGCAAGCTCCGCCTGAAGGGTCTCCACGGTGGCAGCTCCATCTGCAGTCGCAACATATTAAAGATACTGGCATCATGCTGCTCTTATTATGTGACAATCACCAGAAAAATCACCTACCCCGTGCCTCGTCAAGCCGCTTGTTAACAAGCACGATGTCGGCATTTGCCGCATCCAGTTGTCGCCTTAGTTCGGCAAACCCATCAGTCCGGCTAGCCACTGGAGCTTCAACCACCTGCACATAAAGGCGGTCTGGTTATTGCCTGGGACTATGATCCTCTGTTTGCCACCGTTTTCGGCGACAACCAGAGTCTCAGGGGCTACTATCTACACAGGGCACATCTAAAAATGTGCGATACTGTCAAAAATGTACATCATTTCACGTACCTCAAAACCCGTCAGTAGACTCATAAAGGCTTCATGCAACCCGCTTTCGACGGACGAAATCCTTTCAATCACCGTACCCATCAACGTGCGGTGCTCTTCTGAGATAGCCGCTTGCTCTAGCAGATCCCTTAGTACGTCCGACCGTACACCAAACGGTGCCGGACTCTTTTGATTGCTCTCTTCGAGAGCTGGATATTGAGGACTTCGGGTGGCCATAGGATTACCTTCTGGCCTTGCCGGATCAGGAGAAACCCTCCGCGACGACACCTCGGGGTCGCCCGCCTAGTGAGGCGGTGTGGCAGGGGGAGGCGTTTCGCTCTCCATCATCTCTGGAAGAAGATCCCCCGAAGACGAGCTCTGCTGAGAAGGGCTAAGATCCGAACTGCAAAATAAATGCTTCGAATATTTTTCTCAGAAGTAAAGCGAGATATTTTCTGAAGGAAATATGCCCAAGAGGCAATAATAATGTTATTATTTTATTTCCTTATATCATGATAAATGTTTATTATTCATGCTAGAATTGTATTATCCAGAAACATAATACTTGTGTGAATACATAGACAAACCAAACGTCACTAGTATGCCTCTACTTGACTAGCTCATTAATCAAAGATGGTTATGTTTCCTAACCATAGACATGTGTTGTCATTTGATTAATGGGATCACATCATTAGGAGAATGATGTGATTGACATGACCCATTCCATTAGCTTAGCACCCGATCGCTTAGTATGTTGCTATTGCTTTCTTCATGACTTATACATGTTCCTATGACTATGAGATTATGCAACTCCTGTTTACCAGAGGAACACTTTATGTGCTACCAAACGTCACAATGTAACTAGGTGATTATAAAGGAGCTCTACAGGTGTCTCCAAAGGTAAATGTTGGGTTGGCATATTTCGAGATTAGGATTTGTCACTCCGATTGTCAGAGAGGTATCTCTGGGCCCTCTCGGTAATGCACATCACATAAGCCTTGCAAGCATTGCAACTAATGAGTTAGTTGCGAGATGATGTATTACGGAAAGAGTAAAGAGACTTGCAGGTAACGAGATTGAACTAGGTATTGAGATACCGACGATCGAATCTCGGGCAAGTAACATACCGATGACAAAGGGCACAAAGTATGTTGTCATGCGGTCTGACCGATAAAGATCTTCGTAGAATATGTAGGAGCCAATATGAGCATCCAGGTTCCGCTATTGTCTATTGACCGGAGACGTGTCTCGGTCATGTCTACATTGTTCTCGAACCCGTAGGGTCCGCACGCTTAAGGTTTCGATGACAGTTATATTATGACTTTATGCTTTTTGATGTACCGAAGTTTGTTCAGAGTCCCGGATGTGATCACGGACATGACGAGGAGTCTCGAAATGGTCGAGACATAAAGATTGATATATTGGAAGCCTATATTTGGACATCGAAAGTGTTCCGGGTGAAATCGGGATTTTACCGGAGTACCGGGAGGTTACCGGAACCCCCCGGGAGGTATATGGGCCTTGGTGGGCTTTAGTGGAAGAGAGGAGAGGTGGCCAGGGCTAGGCCATGCGACCCTCCCCTCCTAGTCCGAATAGGACAAGGAGAGGGGGGCGGCGCCCCCCCTTTCTTCTCTCTCTCCTCTTTCCCCCTTCCCGAATCCTATTCCAACTAGGAAAGGGGGGGAATCCTACTCCCGGTGAGAGTAGGACTCCTCCTGGCGCGCCCTCCTCATGGCCGGCCGCACCCCCC